>NC_048224.1:48533541-48533752 GCF_002007445.2 Ailuropoda melanoleuca
GAAAGACCTCAATGTGAGATAGGAATCCATCAAAATCATAGAGGAGAACATAGGCAACAACCTCTACGACATCGGCCACAGTAACTTTTTTCAATGACACATCTCCAAAGGCAATATAAACAAAAGAAAAAATGAACTTATGGGACTTCATCAAGATAAAAAGCTTCTGCACATCCAAGCAAACAGTCAAAAAAACTAAGAGGCAGGCCAT
>NC_048224.1:48533852-48549405 GCF_002007445.2 Ailuropoda melanoleuca
TCTCTGACATTTCCTTATCCCTTCAGCCCCAGTAGACAGAAGAGGAGCATGAGGCTGGAAAACCAGAGCAGCGTGCCTGAGTTCCTCCTCCTGGGGCTCCCCAACCAGCCAGAGCAGAAGGGCATGTTCTTTGCCCTGTTCCTAGGCATGTACCTGACCACGGTGCTGGGGAACCTGCTCATCGTCCTGCTCATCAGGCTGGACTCTCGTCTCCACACCCCCATGTACTTCTTCCTCAGCCACTTGGCCCTCACGGACATCTCCTTTTCATCTGTCACAGTCCCCAAGATGCTGATAAACATGCATACTTGGGATCAATCCATCCCCTATGCAGGGTGTGTAACACAGATGTATTTTTTTGTATTTTTTGTCTGTATTGATAATCTCCTTCTTGGAGTGATGGTGTATGACAGGTATGTGGCCATCTGCCATCCTCTATACTACACTACCATCATGCAAGAAAACCTGTGTATCTCACTAGTGGCTGTGTCTTGGTTATTCTCGTGTAGCAGTGCAACGTCCCACACCCCCAGCCTGGCCCGGCCCCATGTCCTTCTGTGATGACAACACTATCCCTCATTTCTTTTGTGATCTTGCTGCTCTGCTCAAATTGTCCTGTTCTGACACTTCCACCAATGATCTGCTCATCTTCACTGTGAGGGCACTGGGAATCATCATACTACTGACAGGCATCCTGATCTTTCATGTCCTCATTGGGGTCTCCATCCTGAGAGTTTCCTCTACCAAGGGGATCTGAAAAGCCTTGTCCACCTGTGGTTCCCACCTCTTTGTGGTATTTCTGTTCTATGGGACAATTATGGTTCTGTACATTTCCCCATCATCAAACAACTCCAATGACAAAGACATAATTGCTTCAGTGATGTACACAGTGGTCACCCCCATGCTTTTTTTAAAAAAATATTTTATTTATTTATTTGACAGAGAGAGACAGCGAGAGAGGGAACATAAGCAAGGGGAATGTGAGAGGAAGAAGCAGGTTTCCCACCGAGCAGGGAGCCTGATGCGGGGCTCGATTCCCAGGACCCTGGGATCATGACCTGAGCCGAAGGCAGACACTTAACAGCTGAGCCACCCAGGTGCCCCAGTGTTCACCCCCATGTTGAACCCCTTCATCTGCAGCCTGAGGAACAGGGACATGAAAGAGGTTCTGAGGAGACTTTTTAGGGGGGACATCTTTTTCTTCAAGTGACAATCACCTCACCTTCTCAGTTTTTAGTTCACCAAAAGGCACTGTCAGACATTCCTCTTTGGAATACTATCCTTTATGTAGAGGACCATCCTTTATGGCTGGCACCCACTCCACTTTCCTATTTCCAGGTGACATGTTTTGACAGTTCTTCCTGCTTGCTCTCCCTAAACCCAGTGAGTTCATTTAAACCTCCAGGCACAGACACATCAAGTGACATTTGCTGTAAACATCTGTGTTCTGTGAACCAACTTCTTTTTTGCTTTATTTTATGCCTCTTTAGGTTTCCATAAGCCTTGGAATTTGGTACATAGAGAAGCACCATTATCTCAATTGTCTTCAAAGAACCAAACTTATAAATGAGGAGTGGGAATTATCCTTAACAATTATAGTATTGCCTTATATTCGTGAATACACACACAAAAAATCCGTACTTTCCTCTTTGAGGAAAAAGACATTTGACTGCAAATTTATTTGCTATTTGGATCAACTAGGCATTTTTATAAGCTGTATCTTCTCATTCTTTACATTTCTGATGACTGTGTTGAAGAATTTTCAAAGTGTCAAATGTGATGTGGTTTGGAAATGTCAAGTCTTTATGTGGCCCTCATATGAATTTGTATCAGATGTTTATAAATCTTAGTGGTGTAATTAGAATACTCTTTAAATAGTTGTATAAAAATTAATGATAATCCATATTTTATTTGCTCCTTAGTTTCACTCTCAATTCTTAAAACATTTTTTTTCTAGAGTTACGAAATCTCAATTTAGCTACAAAGTTTAAGATAGGGAATTCAGAATGCTGGCTTACCTAATGGAGTAGCTGACTAGTTAAATGCTTCTACAGTTTTGCAAAATCTAAACACAATACAAAACTCCTGGCAGGTAATTCTAATGTGCGGCCGAGGTTGAGAACACTTGGATTAAGTGATTCAGAGCAACACATGTAACTGAATCAACTGAAAATAAACAACTACCTATGCTAGGTAACTGATATGATATAACCCAGGAGGAAAATCTTGCCAGAATTTTCCAACACAGAAAATTTTTAGGCTTCTCCTTAAAAGCCTTATAGATAATGAAACGTGGACCAACTATAATCATCCCTTCATGACACATTAGAATAGAGCAGATGTTACTCTGGTCTCCCATCCTTTAGATTGTGACTGAGTGGAAAAAGCTTATTCTTCCGAAGGAAGATGCTTGGAAAAAATAAAGATGAAGAAAAATAGTCTTTCCATGTTAAATTGCGCTGTGAAATATACTTGTGTGGAAAGTCTTCCCTGGTGTGAAAGTTGTTTCAATTAAGATAATGAGGGAAAGATCTCAATGGAAATATCTCTGTTGTCCAAAGGGACTCCTGCTTATTTTTTTATTTCTTTGCATTCACTTAGAGTTTTATTAGGATGTAACTGACATACAGTTATTAACGGTTCAACTTAATGTTTATGATGTACGTGTGTGAAGCCATCACCACAATCAAGATCACAAACATATTCATCACCCTCAAAAGTCACCCTGAAAAGTTTCCTCATATGCTTTTGTAAGTCTGACCTCCTTCCCCTTACTCTTGATAATAGTAATGGGTGCCTTTTCTCTCTTTTTTCCCCCTTAATCAGTCTGGTTTATCAATTCTATAATTTTTTCTCAAATAACCACCTTTTGGAGTTACTGCTATTATACATTTTTTTCTGTTTTTTATTTCACTGATTTCTGCTTTTCTTTTTATTGTTTCCTACTATTCTTACTGTATTTCTCTACTTTGAGTTTAATTTGCTCTTCTGTTTCTTAAGGTGAAATTTTAGGTGACTGATATGAGACCTTCATTCTTTTCTAATACAGGCATTTAGTGCTATAAATTTCCCTCTAAGTTATCTTGTTGGTTTATCTTACAAATTTTAATATGTCCGGTTCTCATTTTGAAAGTATTGTCAGTTGGAAGTATTTTCTAAATTTCCTTTGATTTTTTTTCCTTAGCCTGTGGCTTATTTTTTAAATTTATTTTTAGTTAAAAAAATTTTTTTATTATGTTCAGTTAGCCATCTTTAGTTTTTGATGTAATGTTCAACAATTCATTAGTTGTGTATAATACCCAGTGCTTTAATTTTTTTCCCAAGTTTTTTTTTAAAGTCCTGCTAGTTAACATACAGTGTAATATTAGTTTCACGTGTAGAATTTAGTGATTAAACACTTACATACAACACCTGGTGCTCATCACAAGTGCACTCCTTAATCCCCATCACCTATGTCACCCATTCCCCTGCCCACCTCTCCTCTGGTGACCATCGGTGTGTCCTATATAGTTAAGGGTCTGTTTCCTGGTTTGCCTTTCTTTTTCCCCCTGCTATGTTCATTTGTTTTATTTCTTAAATTCTACATATGAGTGAATTCATATGGTATTTTTCTTTCTCTGACTGACTTATTTCACATAATACTTCCTACCTCCACCAATGTCATTGCAAATGGCAAGAGTTCATTTTTTTTAAGGCTGAGTAATATTCTATTGTATATATACACCACATTTTCTTCATCCATTCATCAGTCAATAGACATTTGGGATCTTTCCATAATCTGGCTATTGTTGAATATGCTGCTATAAACATTGAGGTGCATATGTCCACTCGAATTAGTATTTTTGTATCTTCTTTTTTCTTTTTTATTTTATTTTCCTTTCCTTTTATTTTATTATTTTTTATAATAATTTTTATTACATTATGTTAGTCACCATACAGTATATCCTTAGTTTTTGATGAAATGTTCCATGAACCATGAGAGACTGCAGACTCTGGGAAACAAACTGAGGGCTTCAGAGGGGAGGGGGGAGGGGATTGGGATAGGCTGGTGATGGGTATTAAGGAGGGCATATATTGCATAGTATTTTTGTACCCTTTGGGTAGATACCTAGTAGTGCAATTACTGGATCATTGAGCAGTTCTATTTTTAACTTTTTGAGGAACCTCCATGCTGTTTTCCAGAGTGGCTGCACCAGTTTGCATTCTCACCTTTGCCCTTTCACTGCATCCTTTTTTTTTTTTTATTATGTTCAATTAGCCAACATATAATAAAACACATGTTGTTTCTTGTGTTGTTCATTTTAGTCATTCTGACTGGTGTGAAGTGATATCTCATTGCAGTTTTGATTTGTATTTCCCTGATGATGAATGATGTTGAGCATCTTTTCATGTGTTTTTTGGCCACCTGGATGTCTTCTTTGGAAAAACGTCTGTTCATTTCTTCTGCACATTTTTTAATTGGATTATTTGTAAAATTCATTGAATTTTTAAGTTCTTTCTATATTTTGGATACTAACCTTTTATCAGATAATGCTGTTTGCAAATATATTTTCTTATTCTGTAGGTTGCCTTTTAGTTTTGTTGATTGTTTTCTTCACTGTGCAGAAGCCTTTATTTTGATGTAGTCCCAATAGTTCATCTTTGCTTGTTTCCTTTGCCTCAGGAGACACATCTAGTAAAAAGTTGTTAAGGCTGATGTCAAAGAGGTTACTGCCTGTGTTCTCCTCTAGGATTTTGATGGTTTCCTTTCTCACAGTTAGGTCTTCCATTCATTTTTAATTTATTTTTCTGTATGGTGTAAGTAAGTGGTCCAGTTTCATTCTTTTGCATGTTGCTGTATGATTTTCCTAGTACAATTTATTGAAGAGACCATCTTTTTTTCCATTGGATATCCTTTCCTACTTTGTCAAAGAGTAATTGGCCATATATTTGTGGGTCCATTTCTGGGTTTTCTATTCTGTTCTGTTGATCCATGTGTCTATTTCTGTGTCAGTATCATACTGTCTTGATCACATATCCATCCTACACAAAATATTAGCAAAGTGAATTCAACAATATGTAAAATGGATCATACACCATGATCAAAGTGGGATTTATTCCAGGGAGACAAGAATGATTCAACCTTCACAAATCAATCAATGTGACACACCACATTAATAAAATAAAGGATCAAATCATATGATCATGTCAATAAATGCAGAAAAGGCATCTGACAAAATTTAACATTAATTTATGATAAAAAACTCTTTATAAAGTGTGTATAGAGAAAACACACCTCAACATAATAAAAGCCATATATACAAACCCACAGCTGACATCATACTCAATGGTAAAAAGCTGAAAACTTTTCTTTTAGGACTAGGAACAAGACAAGGATGCTAACTCTCACCACTTTTAGAGTATTGGAAGTCCTAGCCAGAGCAATTAGGCAAGAAAAAGGCATCCAGACTGAAAGAGAAAAGTAAAACTGTCACTATTTGCAGATAACATGATAATTTATATATATATAAACCCTAAATACTCCATGCAAAAGCTGTTAGAACTAATAAATGAATTCGGTAAGGTTGCATGATACAAAATCAAAATACAAAAAATATGTTGTGTTTCTATACACTAATAACAAATTATCAGAAAGAGAAAATTGTTAAAAATCCCATTTACAATTGCATCAAAAAGAATAAAATACCTAGGAATAAATTTAAGCAAGAAGTTGAAAGATCTGTACACTGAAAACTGTTAAGATACTGATGAAAGAAATTTAAGAAGACACAAATAAATGGAAAGATATTTTGTGCTCATGGATTGGAAGAATCAATATTTTTAAAATGTGGCATGCTACTCAAAGCAATATATAGATTCAACGCAATCCCAATGGCATTTTTCACAGAACTAAAACAAAGAATCCTAAAATTTGTATAGAACCACAAAAGATCTTGAACAGCCAAAGGTATCTTGAGAAAGAACAAAGCTGGAGGCATCACACTTCATGATACCAACTCTTACAAAGCTATTATTGGCATAAAAACAGACATAGGTCAGTGGAACAGAACAGAGAGCCTGGAAACTAACCCATGTATATATGGCCTGTTAAATTATGATCAAGGAGCCAAGGCTAAACAATGGGGAAGGGACAGGCTCTTCAATATACAACATTGGGAAAACTGGACAGTTACATGCAAAAGAATGACACCGGATCACTATCTTACACCATATGCAAAAATTAACTAAAATAAAAGGCTTAGACATAAGATGTCAATCCACAAAACTCCTGGTGATAAGCTCGTAAACACTGGTCTTGGTGATGAATTTTTTGGATTTGACACCAAAAGAAAAGGCAACAAAAACAAGAATAAACAAGTGGGACTACATCAAACTAAAATACGTCTGCACAGCAAAGGAAACCATCAACACAATGAAAGGCAACCTACTGAATGGGAGAAAATATTTGTAAATCATATGTCTGATAAGGTGTTAATATCCAAAAATATGTAAAGAACTCATACAACTCAATAGCAAAAAAGCATACATCCCAACTTGTTTTATGAGTCCAACATAACCTTTGCAAAGGAAAAAAAGGAAAATTACAGACAAGCTCGTCTCTTGAACATGAATGCAAATGTCATAACAAAATATTAGAAAAAGAAATCTAGCAATACATAAAAAGAGTAATATATCATGATCAAGTGGGATGCATTTTGAATATGTAAGAATGACTAAATATTAGGGAAAAAATCAATGTAATTCACCACAATAACACAAAACTATTACGATTATACAACTATCTCAACAAGAACAAAAATCTGCCCAATATATTCAGCACCTGTTTGTAATAAGAACTCTCATAAAATAGAACCAAATCAGATAAACAACATCTACTTAAAAAATCTAAGGAAACTACCACATTTTATAACATGAAATAGCTTAAAAACCTTTCTTCCAAGATTTTTATGAGACAAGAATTAATATTCTTCACTTCACTTCTTCACAACCAATGCCTTTATATCAGTATGAGAAAACTGGTGGTGTCAGCATTTAATTCATATTTTAACATGACAATCCTTTACAATGTGCTTTTGGCCTGATTCTCAGCCACAGCCACCCTATGATCACACGAGATAAAGAGAAAGGTTTCTATTTATGGTGCTCTAGAGGCACTCTGATGCTTGTCCTTATCTAAAGCTTTAGGTTTTTTGCTTGTTTGTTCACACTGTTTGGACAGAAGAATCAGCTATCCCACTACTTATACACTATGATGATTGCTATTGTCTTAGTGCCTCTATACCATGGTCACTTGATCTTCTGATGCTTTTGCCCTCCAACTCTTTTCCATTTCCTGCCACAACCAGTGATAATTTGAGGATTTGGAATGCTATTATATCCCAAAGATTACCAGTCTTCAGTTGTCCCTCTTCACATGAAAGTAATATAATGCTCTTCAAAGATATGAGCAACTCCGTCCCAGGATTCTATTTTGAGAGTCTGTAACAAGGGCAATGCCTGGTATCAATTACTTTATTATGTAGAGTCCTGAGAGCTTATACAGTCAGATGGTGAGAAGCAGTTACCATCCACAGCTCTGAACAAAACTATGAAGAAGCAAAAGCACTGGTACACATGCCATGAGTGTTCTAGCCATGAGCAAGAGTCCACTTGAATGAGCTAGTCATACATAGAAGAATGTAAGCAAATCAAGCCCTAACCTGGCAGGGAGGAGGGAATCTTGACCTCAGGTCTCACATGGCTTAACCTAACAAGAAATCAGAGTCCAGAAGTTTTAGAAACAAAAAAAACCTTAAGGTTGACATAATGGTGAGAAAGAAGTGAAAGAACTCTAAAACTTCTTGTTCTGAAAAAATGTAGAAAATAGCCTCTAAAAATACATCCAAAAATTCAGAGAAAAGAAAAACTAGGTAAGTCTTCTTGGTAGCAGTGTTACCTAGTTTAACATGAATTGGGAAACCATTCAAAACTACTAAAATAAAGTGAAATGCTCAGAAGGAATTGTTCTAATCTGCTGATTAATTAGTATATGCTATAGACTGAACATGTCCCCCAAAATTGATACATTGAAACCTAGTTGCCAATGTGATGGTATTTGGGGATGCAGCCTTGGGAGGTGATCAGATCATGAGGCTGGAGCCCTCATGAACGGGATTATAAAAGTGATCCCAGAGAGCACCCTTGCTTCCATCATGTGAGGACACAACCAGAAGATGGTTGTCTATGAAATAGAGAGCAGGCCCCAACTACACACCCAATCTGCCAACCTCCCAAACTGTGAGAAGTAAATTTCTGTTGCTTATAAGTCACTCAGTCTGTGGTATTCTGTTATAGCAACTCAGAAATACCAAGACAGGCACCCCATGAATCTCCATCCAGATGCCCCCAAGGTACTCATTCACCTGCTAAAGGGCATCTTGGTTGCTCCCAAGTTTTGGCAATTATGAATAAAGTTGCTGTACACATCCGTTTAGGGTTTTGTGTGGAGATAAGTTTTCAACTCACTTGGGTAAATACCAAGGAGTGTGACCGCTGGATCATATAAGAGTATATTTAGTTTTGTAAGAAAGAGCCAAACTACATCAAAAACTAGGGATGTACTGTATGGTGACTAACATAACATAATAAAAATTTAAAAAAAAAAGAAAGCGCCAAACTGTCTTCCTAAGTGGTTATACAATTTTACACTCCCAACAACCACGAATGAAACTTCCTGTTGCTCCACAATCTTGCCAGCATTTGGTGTTGCCCTGTTGAATTTTGGCTTAATGTTTTTCCCCTCTTGTCTGTAGGAAGGGAGCTGATCTACTGACTTCAGTGATTATTGAGTCCCTTCTACGTGTCCAGACCTGTGCTAGACAGTTGGGCAAAGAGAAAAGTCAACTTTTGGGGGTAGAGTAAATGAGCCTCATCATATCTGGGGGCAGATGTATGTGTTTAAAGATTGATGATTTTAGGAAGCTTCTGGACTGAAAGAGTCTTGAGCAGGACCTAGAAAATCACGCATTTTGAGAGATGGAGAGTATCTGAGGCAGCCATTTTAGCAATTACAGCGCTGGCAACTTTGTAACTGTGGATTGACATTGAGAATAATAGGGCAAAATGTGGATTTTCCATTATTAGTCAATTTTCTGTAGATTTAGTAAATTCTTTGCTGGAGAGTGAGGTTTCCTCCTCACATAATGGAAGGTTAATGGAAACATTCCCATTCTAATCAACTATTTTTAAAATCATATTTTGCCTTCCCTGGACACCTACTTTGACACGCTATTTAAATCTGAACTAGTGCACCTGGCTGGTTCAGTCAGAAGAGGTGACTCTTGATCTTGGGGTTGTGAGTTCGAGCCCCACATTGGGTGTAGAGATTACTAAAATAAATAAATAAACAAACATCAATCAATCAATCAATCTGAACTGGTCCTACCCCTTCCTTGCTTTGTTGTACTCCATGACATTTTCCACTAATTACCATGTCGTGGATTTTATTGTTTTGATTTTGTGTTTTGTTTTGTTGTGCACTGATTTGTTTTGGTTTTTGTTTGCTTCCTCTCCTTAAAATGTAAGCTCTGCCAGATGATGTATTTCTACATTATTTATTGCTGTGCTCCATAGCCTAGATTGTAACCTTTATGAAGTCTTTAATAAATATTTATCAAAAAGGACGAATGAATGAATGAATGAATTCATTTAATAATCTTCTGATGCTCAGTGCTCTGAAATTTAAAAAATTATTGGTGATAAACCCTAGCATATATTGAACATATCAATAAGAACTGATAAGAACTCTAAGAACATTGCCTCATTTCATCCTCATAACAACCTCATGAGGAAGGTACTATCCCAATCCCACTATCCCCACTTTACACTTACAGACTGAATTAAACTTTTCAGGAGCTCATATTAAGTGGCAGTGTCCAAACTCTTTTCTAGGAGTCTCTTTGTCAAGACCCCATGGGGTCCATCCTTCCATTCTACCTTCTGAGCAAGGCACAGCTCCTGCCCTACAGAGCTTCTCCAGGTAGTAGGGGATCTGTGAGCTTCACAGCAGGCTGGCATGGGAGGCTTGCTCTCTGATAGAGGAAGTCTGTCCCTGACAGTCTTCCTCTATCTCTGTGTATACTTAAAAATGACTTTGGTCCCTCCTGCCAAAGAGAACCACCAGATCAGACAGAAGGGAGCCCAGAGTGTCACTGACATTCGAGACATTGTCCCCAGTGCTCCAGGGGCTCAGCCCCTCTGGCCCTTGCACAGTCTTCTCCCCAGGAGGCCAGCAGGAATTTTTTCAATTAGCACATGATGACTGTTTATCTATTGAAGATAATGGGTGTCTTCCCCCTGTGTTTTCTTTCTGCTGTAAAATAATAACCTTCTGCCCATTGTTCTGTTGCTGGTAAATAGACATGCAAGTCTGTGAAGGTCCTCAGGCCTGGGAGGCAGCATCGTGTCCTCTGGCTCTGGATCTCTTGGATAGAAAGCAAGGACTACAGTAACAGCCAAGAACAGAAGGTATCTGAGTTAACTGAGGACTAGCATAGGACAGAAGGGGCCAGGATTCTGCCCCTGTAAGTAAGTGTGTGTGTGTGTGTGTGTGTGTGTGTGTGTGTGTGTGTGTGTGAATATGAGATTAGGTGCATGTGTTCTGTGTATTTCTATACCTGTGTGTCACTGACATGCACAGAGAATTTCTACCTGGGATGTGCATCAATCAGGTAGAAATCTTTGAGCAATGTGTGTGCTTTAGAGGTTACATCTATGTTGTCTGTGTATTTTTTATGTGATTCTGTGTGTTGTGATTTGAATATCTGTGACTGTCTGAGAGTACCTGCATGTCTGAATTTCTATTATATGTTGTTTGTCAGTGCTTTGTATGATTCTGTGCATTGTGTTTTGTACATATGGCAGTCTGTTTATTTATGAACTTTGTGTGACATAGATTTGCACCCTGACAATCTACATCTAGGGCATGTAAGAGAGAAGAGAAAATCATCCAATAATACATGTGTTGGAGTGTGTATGTGTGTGTATGTGTGAGAGAGAGATTGACTATAGGTGTAGAGGTGTCTGTATTATGTTTAACAAACTCACACCTCTACTAAATTCACCCAGAAAGGATGGGGGGGAATGTGAGGGTTTACAACTCTAACAAAGCAACAAAGCAATATTTGTTTGTGTGCACACGCATGTGCACACCTTTGAATGAACAGTCTCACTTTCTGATGTTCCTCCTGACTCAGACCAGAACCCAGTGAGTCACTTTCAAGTTCAATCGTCCTTAAGCCCCAGTGGGGCCACCAGACTATGTGAGCTGAGTGTTCTGATAATGTACCCAGAGCCCTAAATATTTCTCACTCCAGCCTTTAGCATTGTCCACCTTTACACTTTGGAAGCAGGGTAGTCTGGTTACGTGTTCAAGTTCTGGTGTCTTTCAGAGCTGGTGGTTGCCATGCGATAGTTTTGGAGCCTTACATCTGATCTGAGGCCAGCAGCCTTAAATGTGAAAGAGGACAATAATAACATTTGTAAGATATTGTTTATAATAGTTTTATCTGTTTCAGGCACATAGTAAGCACCCAGTAAACAGTAGCCTGCTGTGTAATTACTCCCCTAGGGGAGGCTGACTTGACCGATTCTCCTCCATTCAGGTAACTCTAACATGGGAGGGTATGTTGTGTCAGTGGTAACAGCACACATGTGTAAGGATTCTGTCTCAAACCTTAGGTTATAGCTTCACTGTTGGGTATAGGTTACAGTGCCATTTATACACAAGGTGAAGGTTTCCTTCCTGCTGGTTTGCCCCCGATGCCACAGCACCACGTCCACATCGGGTTTTCTGGTTCCCACCTGCAGCCCACCACAGAGAAGCCAGAGGTCTTGACTGAAGTCCCACTCACCAACTGTCAATGAACAGCCAGGCCTTAGTAGGGGAGTGAGGTGGTCACCTCCATCCTCCCAATGTCCTAGTGTCCCTGAGAATCCCCCTGGTTTAGAATACGAATCAACTACTGGATATGCTGCCCTGTGTGTGAATGGCAATTACTTCCTCCAGATGTGTGGGTATCTGAACTCTGTTAGCTGCTCTCCCCGCACAGCAATGGGAAGCGTGTGCCTCTAGTGACAAGAGCATCTGAAGACTTGATCTGAGCTCAAGTTCCCCCACCACATACACGGCTTAAGTGACTTCACTTCTCATATTAGGAGAATGAAAGGACAAAGTCACTGTGTTCTCTCCTTTTTAGATACAATAGATATTGACTGCATATAACTGGAAGTATGTGAAGGTCATTTGCAAACTGTAGGCTGCAGGAATGAGTGATGGCAGACATCTGAGCCGGTGGCTGAGGGCAGAAATCCTCTTTCAAACACTGAAACAGGTCTCAAAGGACTGGCTCTTCTGCTGAATTACAGAAGGGGAGGAAGAGTCTGTTCAATAGGGGCAGAGAATTGAAGAAATGAGTAAAGAATCGTGGTTTCATTCATTTATGGAACATAAGAAGTAGGAAGATTAGTAGGAGAAGACAGGGAAGAAGAAGGGGGGGTAAACAGAAGAGGGAATGAACCATGAGAGACTGTGGACTCTGGGAAACAATCTGAGGGCTTCAGAGGGGAGGGGGGTGGGGCAATGGGATAGGCTGGTGATGGGTATTAAGGAGAGCACATATTGCATGGTGCACTGGGTGTTATACGCAAGTAATGAATCATGGAACTTTACATCAAAAACTAGGGATGTACTGTATGGTGACTGATATAACAAAATAAATATTATTAAAAAAAAGAGTAAAACAAATTATTAAAAAAAAAAAAGAATGGCGGCTCCAGCAGTTACTGGCTGTGTGACCATGGGCTGGTTTCTCAACGTCTCATAGCTTCAGCACACACACACACTAGATGTGGTATACACATTTATATGCACAAAAATCCCTTCATTTTGAGTGAAACTATTAGAATACCTGCTCAAAAAATCTCAATTATATTAAGATCGCTATAGGAATATAGGTCATGTCAATCAGGTAAATATTAATTCTAATAGGCATCACCAAACTTACAGCATCTACCAGTTTTCAGGTCCTAGGGCAAATGCTCAGGTGCTTCAGCGCATACTTAGATCTGAGCCAGTTTGATTCACTAAAGATAAAAGCAGAGAAATGGATAAAACTAGAGATGAGTAAGGTATAATTTATTTTTTCCAAATCAAATAAAATATGCCAAGCTAAGTTCCATCAAGAAATTAACCCCAGGCTCTGGGGTGTGTGTCTCTGTGCTTTGCGTGAGAACGTGAGAGCCCATACAGTTAGAGCAGCTACCTGTTCCTTGCTAATGCTGACCTCACGCTTCTGGTATATTGAGTTTCTAAAGATTAACCCAGGATTTATCTGGACACTTACACTGGCATGAAGACATTAGATGACAATCTCTGTTCTTACCGTAGGAAGAACTCTGTTCTAATATCCTAACTCTCACTGAATCACTTAATTCCTCAAACCGTATGGGCAGGCATTGCTATGCTTACCCTGCAGAGGTGCACAGCAGGGCTAAGAGAGAGTCAGCTATGGAGACTAGCTAGAAAAGACTGGGGTCAGAACCCACCAGAAGTCTAGTCATACACTGCTCTGAACCAGTGCTTGAACAGGCTACTCCTTACTTAGAATGTGAGCTCCCTGAAGGAAGGCCCTCTTTCTTGTTTCTCCAGGAAGAATATGGTTATTCTTTATTAAGTTATTAAGTAAATAAAGTAAATAAAGTTATTTAAGTAAATAAAGAAGTTTCCTCTGTTACATTATAGGGGATTTTCTGGGTCATTGGAGCTCCGACGGGGAGGTTAAGGATTCAGGCCACAGCAGATGGGAAATATCCTGAGGAATTCCTCAGTAGAAAGTAAATAACCCTACTGTGATTGTCACTCTTCCTATTTTTCATCTGGAACATTCCCAGTATTCCTTCAATCTAAGCAGAGAGAAAAGCAGCATGAGGAGGGAGAACCAGAGCAGCATGTCTGAGTTCCTCCTCCTGGGACTCCCCATCCGGCCAGAGCAGCAGGGCGTGTTCTTCGCCCTATTCCTGGGCATGTACCTGACCACGGTGCTGGGGAACCTGCTCATCGTCCTGCTCATCAGGCTGGACTCTCGCCTCCACACCGCCATGTACTTCTTCCTCAGCCACTTGGCCTTCACCGATGTTTCTTTCTCATCTGTCACCGTCCCTAAGATGCTGATAAACATGCATACTCAGGACAAATCCATCCCCTATGCAGGGTGTGTAACACAGATGTATTTTTTCATATTTTTTGGCTGCATTGATAACCTTCTTCTTGCAGTGATGGCATATGACAGGTACGTGGCCATTTGTCACCCTTTACAGTATACCACCATCATGAGGGAGGAGCTGTGTATATTTCTGTTGGCTGGATCCTGGTTCCTCTCCTGTGCAAGTGCCCTGTCCCACACCATCCTCCTGGCTAAACTGTCCTTCTGTGCTGACCACACCATCCCCCACTTCTTCTGTGACCTTGCTGCCCTGCTTAAACTCTCCTGCTCAGACACCTCCCTCAATGAGATTTTTATCTTCACTGTTGGGGGATTGGTCATTATCCTGTCATTTATTGGTGTTCTAGTGTCTTATGGCTGCATTGGGACCACCATCCTGAGGTTTCCCTCAATCAAGGGGATATATAAAGCCTTGTCCACCTGTGGATCCCACCTCTCTGTGGTATTTCTATTCTATGGAACAATTATGGTTCTGTACTTTTTCCCATAAAGGAACTCCAATGACAAAGACATAATTGCTTCAGTGATGTACACAGTGGTCACTCCCATGCTGAACCCCTTCATCTATAGCCTGAGGAACAGAGATATGAAAGGGGCCATGGGGAAACTTCTTAGAATGGGATAGGCTGGTGATGGGTATAAGGAGGGCACGTATTGCATGGTGCAATGGGTGTTATATGCAACTAATGAATCATGGAACATTACATCAAAAACTAGGGATGTACTGTATGGTGACTAACATAACATAATAAAAAATTATTATAAAAAGAAAGAAAATGAGAACAATCTAAAATTGATCATCTAAGCTTCCCCCTTAGGCAACTAGAGGAAGAAAGACAATACAAACTTAAAATACCAGCGCACATTATGCCAAACCCCATCTCCCCTCGCAGGGGACAGGGAGACTACCCAAACAGGGTTGCCTGAATATCAGCATGGCAGTCCCCTCCCCGAGAAGGCAGGCTGAAAAATCAAGAAGCCCACAACCCTAAGGTCCCTATAAAACAAGTGCACACTGCCTGAGTCCTGGTCAATAATTTTGGCTCTGGGCAACCCTGCAACCTCTCCTCATCAGAATGACAAGAAGGAGAAATCCCGGGGCGCCTGGGTGGCACAGCGGTTAAGCGTCTGCCTTCGGCTCAGGGCGTGATCCCGGCGTTGTGGGATCGAGCCCCACGTCAGGCTCCTCTGCTGTGAGCCTGCTTCTTCCTCTCCCACTCCCCCTGCTTGTGTTCCCTCTCTCGCTGGCTGTCTCTATCTCTGTCAAATAAATAAATAAAATCTTTAAAAAA
>NC_048224.1:48549432-48552618 GCF_002007445.2 Ailuropoda melanoleuca
CCCCCCCAGCAAAGAAAAGATAATGAGTCTGTGGCCTCTGCCACAGATCTGATGGATATGGATATAACCAAATTGTCAGAAATGGAGTTCAGAGTAACAATGGTCAAGATGTTGTGTAGACTTGAAAAAAATATTAACAAAAATATTAACGAGAACATAGAATCACTTAGGGTGGAAATGAGAGTGAATCTGGCAGAAATTAAAAATGCTTTGAATCAGAGAGGAGAGTTAAGATGGCAGAGGAATAGGGGACCCCCTTTTTCAGCCGGTCCCCTGAGTCGAGTTGGATAGGTGCCAGACAAGACTGAACATCCACAGAATCAGCCTGAGACGCAAGAAGATACATCTGGATCTCTACAAATGAACATCTCCAGCACTGAGTATTGAGGTATGAAGCGGGGAGCTGTGAAACTGCACACAGATAATGGAAGATAAACAGAAGGCAGAGGGAGCCACCACCTTTGGGTGCCGGGAAGCGGTAGCCACCTGCACGGGGGAGCGGGTGGACTCGCGGACGGCACCTGTGAGAGAGCAGACTGAGACTGTGAGCCAGGGAACGTGCGCCACCAGACTGAGGGCCGGAGCTTTGGAGCGCACGGGGGTGGCTGGCGGCTGGCGGTATTAGAAACACAAAGGACAGAGACTTGCCGCCCCTGGAAGTGAGGCCTGGGATGCCAGGTGTGGGACGCACATCCCGGGATGCTACAGGGTTGTGCAGCACCAACAGTAACAGAGTAAAAGTGGCCAGAACATCAGTGGGGAACGGGCCGCAATCCCTCTGTTCTGAGACAGAGGCTGAGATTTGGCCACTGCTGCTCTGACTCTCAGAAGAGGCACAGCAAACCACCAGGGAAAGCCACCAGAGAAGAAAAGCCTGGACATACCTGCTCACAGTGTGCCCATCCCCATCCCCCCTCGCAGGGGACAGGGAGACTCTACCCAAACAGGGCTGCCTGAGTATCAGCAGGGCAGGCCCCTCCCCCAGAAGGCAGGCTGAAAAATCAAGAACCCCACATCCCTAAGATCCCTATAAAACAAGGGTGCACGGCCTGGGTCTCGGTCAATAATTTGGGCTCTGGACAACCCCGCAACCTCTCCTCATCAGAATGACGAGAAGGAGAAATCCCCCTCAGCAAAGAAAAGACAATGAGTCTCTGGCCTCTGCCACAGAACTAATGGATATGGATATAACCAAATTATCAGAAATGGAATTCAGAGTAACAATGGTCAAGATGATGTGTAGACTTGAAAAAAGTATTAACGAAAATGTTAATGAGAATATAGAATCTCTAAGGGCAGAAATGAGAGTGAATTTGGCAGAAATTAAAAATTCTATGAGCCAAATGCAGGCAAAACTAGAGGCTCTGACGGCCAGGGTGAATGAGGCAGAAGAACATATCAGCAAATTGGAGGATGGGTTAGTAGAGAAAAAGCTAAAATAGAATCTGGACTCAAAAAAATCTACCCTCAGGAATGTAGGTTATGGGAGATTACTGACTCATGAAACGTTCCAATGTCAGAATCATCAGCATCCCCGAGCGGGTGGAGAAAAACAGAGGTCTAGAAGAGATATTTCAACAAATTGTAGCTGAAAACTTCCCTAATCTAGCAAGGGAAACAAACATTCATGTCCAAGAGGCAGAGAGGACCCCTCCCAAGCTCAACCACGACAAACCTACACCACATCACGTCATAGTGCAATTCACAAATATTAGATCCAAGGATACAGTACTGAAAGCAGCCAGGGCAAAGAAATCTCTCACGTACCAAGGTAAACGTACCAGAATTACATCAGACCTGTCTACACAGACCTGGAATGAGAGAAAGTGTTGGGGGAGCATTTTTAAAGCTCTTTCAGAGAAAAACATGTAGCCAAGGATCCTTTGCCAGCAAGGCTGTCATTCAGAATTGATGGAGAAATAAAGACCTTCCAGAATCACCAGTCACTGACCAATTTCATAACCATGAAACCAGCCCTACAGGAGATATTAAGGGGGGTTGAAAGTAAAAAGGCCCAAGAGTGATACAAAACAGAAAGGCACAATCTATAGAAACAAAGACTTTACTGGCAAAATGGCATCATTAAAATCATATATCTCAATAATCAGTCTCAATGTAAATGGTCTATATGCTCCCATAAAATGCCACAGGGTTGCAGATGGGATAAAAAGACATGACCCATCCATTTGCTGTCTACAGGAGACTCATTTTGAACCTAAAGATACATTCAAACTGAAAGAAAAGTGATAGTATATCATTTTTCACGCCAAAGGACCTCAAAAGAAAGCTGGGGTAGCAATTCTCACAGCAGACAGATTGGATTTTAAACTAAAGACTATAGTGAGAGACACAGAAGGGCACTATATTATTCTTAAAGGGTGTATCCAACAACTGGATATGACAATTATAAATATATATGCCCCCAACAGGGGAGCAGCAAGAAACACAAGCCAACTCTTAACCAGAATAAAGAGATATATAGATAAAAATACACTAATAGTAGGAGACCTCAACATTCCACTAGCAGCAATAAACAGATCACCTAAGCAACAAATCAGCAAAGAAACAAGAGCTTTGAATGCCATACGCAACGAGTTGGACCTTTTAGATATATACAGAGCACTACACCTCAGAACCAAAGAATACTCATTCTATTCTAATGCCCATGGAACATTCTCAAGAATAGACCATGTTCTGGATCACAAAACAGGTCTCAACTGATACCAAAAGACTGAAATTATTCCCTGCATATTCTCAGACCACAACGCTCTGAAATTGGAACTCAACCACAAGGAAAAATTTGGAAGAAACTCAAACACTTGGAGACTAAGAACCATCCTGCTCAGGAATGACTCGATAAACCAGGAAATCAAAAATCAATTTAAACAATTTATGGAGACCAACGAGAATGAAAACACAATGGTCCAAAACCTATGGGATACTGCAAAGGCAGTCCTAAGGGGGAAATACATAGCCATCCAAGCCTCACTCAAAAGAATAGAAAAATCTAAAATGCAGTTTCTATATTCTCACCTCAAGAAACTGGAACAGCAACAGAGGGACAGGCCTAACCCACTGACAAGGAAGGAGTTGACCAAGATTAGAGCAGAAATCAATGAATTAGAGACCAGGACCACAGTAGAGCAGATCAACAGGACTAGAAGCTGGTTCTTTGAGAGAATCCAT
>NC_048224.1:48552831-48568216 GCF_002007445.2 Ailuropoda melanoleuca
ATAAAATTGACAGACCACTGGCAAGACTTATCCAAAAGAATAGAGAAAGGACCCAAATTAATAAAATTATGAATGAAAAAGGAGAGGTCACAACCAACACCAATGAAATAGGAAGGATCATTAGAAACTTTTATCAACAGCTTTATGTCAATAAATTAAATAATCTGGAAGAAATGGATGCCTTCCTGGAAACCTATCAACTACCATGATTGATACAGGAAGAAATTGATTTTTTAAACAGACCGATTAATTATGAAGAGATTGAAGCAGTGATCAAAAACCTCCCGAAAAACAGGACTCCAGGGCCTGATGGATTCCCCGGGGTATTCTACCAAACATTCAAAGAAGAAACAATACCTATTCTCCTGAAGCTGTTTCAAAAAATAAAACAGAAGGAAAACTACCAAACTCATTCTATGAGGTCAATATTACCTTGATCCCCAAATCAGGCAAAGACCCCATCAAAAAGGAGAATTACAGACCAATATCCCTGATGAATATGGACGCTAAAATTCTCAACAAGATCCTAGCTAATAGGATCCAACAGCACATTAAAAGGATTATCCATCATGACCAAGTGGGATTCATCCCTGGGATGCAAGCATGGTTCAACATTTGCAAATCTATCAGTGTGATACATCATATCAACAAGAAAAGAGTCAAGAACCATATGACCCTCTCAATAGATACAGAAAAAGCATTTGACAAAATACAGCATCCTTTCCTGATTAAAACCCTTCAGAGTGTAGGGATAGAGGGCACATTCCTCAATTTCATAAAAACCATCTATGAAAAGCCTACTGCAAGCATTATTCTCAAGGGGGAAAAACTGGAAGCCTTTCCCTTAAGACCAGGAACACGACAAGGATGTCCACTCTCGCCATTATTATTCAAAATAGTACTAGAAGTCCTTACAACAGCAATCAGACAACAAAAAGGGATAAAAGTAACCAAATCGGCAAAGAAGAAGTCAAACTGTCACTCTTCGCAGATGACATAATACACTATATGGAAAACCCAAAAGAATCCACCCCCAAACTACTAGAATTTATAGAGCAATTCAGTAATGTGGCGGGATACAATATCAATGCTCAGAAATCAGTTGCATTTCTATACACGAACAATGAGACTGAAGAAAGAGAAATTAGGGAATCCATTCCATTTACAATAGCATGAAAAATCATATGTTATCTCAGAATTAACTTAACCAGAGAGGTAAAGGTCTATTTTCTAAAAACTATAAATCACTCTTGAAAGACATTGAGGAAGACACAAAGAGACAGAAAAATATTCCATGCTCATGGATCGGAAGAAGTAACATAGTTAAAATGTCTATGCTACTCAGAGCACTCTACACTTTCAATGCCATCCGATCAAAATACCAATGACATTTTTCAAAGAACTGGAACAAACAGCCCTTAAATTTGTGTGGAACCAGAAAAGGCCCAGAATCACCAAGGAACTGTTGAAAAGGAAAAACAAAGCTGGGGGCATCACGTTGCCAGATTTCAAGCTATACTACAAAGATGTGATCACAAAGACAGCATGGTACTGGCACAAAACAGACACATAGACCAATGGAACAGAATAGAGAACCCAGAAATGGACCCTCGGCTCTTTGGGCAACTAATCTTTGACAAAGCAGGAAAAAACATCCAGTGGAAAAAAGACAGTCTCTTCAATAAATGGTGCTGGGAAAATTGGAACAGCTATATGCAAAAGAATGAAACTTGACCACTCTCTCACACCATACACAAAGATAAACTCCAAATGGATGAAAGACCTAGAGGAGAGCATAGGCAGCAACCTCTATGACATTGGCCACAGCACCTTTTTTTCTTTTTTTTTTAAAGATTTTATTTATTTATTTGACAGAGATAGAGACAGCCAGTGAGAGCAGGAACACAAGCAAGGGGAGTGGAAGAGGAAGAAGCAGCCTCCCAGTGGAGGAGCCTGATGTGGGGCTTGATCCCAGAACACGGGATCACGCCCTGAGCCGAAGGCAGACGCTTAACGACTGAGCCACCCAGGCGCCCCATACAGCACCTTTTTTCATAACACATAATCAAAGGCAAGAAAAACAAAAGAAAAAATGAACTTGTGGGACTTCATCACGATAAAAAGCTTCTTCACAGCCAAAGAAACAGTCAAAAAAACTATGAGGCAGCCCACAGAATGGGAGAATATATTTGCAAATGACACTAGATATAAAAGATTGGTATCCAAGATCTACAAAGAACTTCTCAAACTCAATGCACAAGAAACAAATAATCAAATCATAAAATGGGCAGAAGATATGAACAGACACTTTTCCAATGATGACATACAAATGGCTAACAGACACATGAAAAAATGTTCAAAATCATTAGCCATCAGGGAAATTCAAATCAAAACCACACTGAGATACCACCTTACGCCAGTTACAATGGCAAAAATTGACAAGGCAGGAAACAACAATTGTTGGAGAGGATGTGGAGAAAGGGGATCCCTCTTACATTGTTGGTGGGAATGCAAATTGGTACAGCCACTATGGAAAACAGTGTGGAGGTCCCTTAAAAAGTTAAAAATTGAGCTACCCTATGATCCAGCATTTGCACTACTGGGTATTTACCCCAAAGATACAGATGTAGTGAAGAGAAGGGCCTAATGCACTCCAATGTTCATAGCAGCATTGTCCATAATAGCTAAATCGTGGAAGGAACTGAGATGCCCTTCAACAGATGACTGGATTAAGAAGTTTTGGTCCATATATACAATGGAATATTATTCAGCCATCAAAAAGAATGATTTCTCCACATTTGATGCAACATGGACGGGATTGGAGGATATAATGCCAAGTGAAATAAGTCAAGCAGAGAAGGACAATTATCATACTGTTTCACTCTTCTATGGAACATAAGAAGTAGGAGGATTGGTATGAGAAGAAAGGGAAGAAGAAACAGGGAGTAAACAGAAGAGGGAATGAACCATGAGAGACTGTGGACTCTGGGAAACAAACTGAGGGCTTCAGAAGGGAGGGAGTTGGGAGAATGGGATAGGCTGGTGATGGGTATTCAGGAGGGCACTTATTGCATGGTGCACTGGGTGTTATACGCAACTAATGAATCATCGAACTTTACATCAAAAACTAGGGATGTACTGTACGGTGACTAACATAATATAATAAAAAAAACCTTTGAAATGCTGAATAAAATAAAATAACAGAATAAAGGAAATAATTAAAGGTTGGAGTAGAAATCAGTGAAATTGAAAACAGAAAATCAACAGAAAAAATCAATGAAACCCAAAGTCAGTTCTTTGACAAAATCATTGAAATTGATAAACTTGTAGCCATGCTAACTAAGGAAAAAGTGGCCTTTACAAAACAGAAGGTGGACAAGGAATCTGCAGGAGGGTCAGAGCATCAGCTGGGGACAGACGCACTAGTTCCATAAGCTACAGGCTGAAGTACCATGAAAGCCCTGTGAAGCCTGAGCAGGGGGACAGACTCTGTTCCATTACCTTTCAGATATTCATGGAGTACGTACTGTGTGTCAGTTCAGTGCAGTGAACAGAGCAGACACCACCCTCCTCATTCTCATGTGATTTATGTTCCAGCAGGGAGGGGGCCAGGGGAGACCTATAGAATAGTATGTCAGCCTTACTGAAGAAGGGCAGGGGTGGTCAGATGGTTCACCAGGGTTCTCTCTGATGGAGGCTCTTTGTCAGCCCCTGCCCAGTGACCAGGCCTGCCACTGTCAGGACAGCCAGAGTGGATGTGGGGGTGGGGAGACCTTTGGATCAATAGGGGACAACATAGGAGCTCAGTCCCTGCAGGAGTGTTGTGACAAAGTGGTGTGGGAGGGAAAGCCAGGACTTCAACTCTGTTGCACATCCACCTACCCCAGCACCATCTCCTCTATCCTGGGCACCTGGTTGTACCAGTACTAGTAGGAATTCTGTCATCTTCTGCACTTTATTGGCCTAACACAGTTGGTGGCCTATATGCAGCTCAACCTGCCCAGATTGGACATGGATCACCATGCCCACCTTCTCCTGGCCCACCTGGAGCATCCAGAGCCTACTGGGGCAGAGCCTGAGGCAGTGGAGGACTAGGAGCTTGGTGCATGTGTGCATTTGAGGAAGGGAATGGGGTTGAGCCACAGTAGGAGACGCTTCCAGAGGCTGGTGTTGGGCCAGGAACAAAAAAATAGCCTCTGGCCACTCATCTGGTAGACTCCAGTCTGAAGAGACTCCCTGGGGTGGGGTCTGGGCTAAGTGATGTTTTCTGTTTTTGGAAAGGCAAATGAAAGCTACTCATGTTGGTGAATCCTTTTCCTCTTCCACTTCTAGGGTCAGCTCTAGGGCTGGGTCTTTGACCAAGCTGGGTCCAGACCTGGAGCTAGCTCCAGTATCACCAGCTCTGTCATCAGCTCCAGTGGGAATTAGCACCAATTTTAAGTTAGAGCCAGACTCAGAGCTAGAGCTAGCTCCATCATCATCTATAGCACTGGTCATAGAGCTAGGGCCAGCTCCAGTACCAATTCTAGCCTCAGTGCCAGAGCTGGAGTCAATTCCAGAACTGTTTTAACCTATTCTTAAAGCAAATAGAGAGAGACAAACCATGAGAGACTATGGAGTCTTGGAAACAAACTGAGGGTTTCAGAAGGGAGGGGCTAGGGGGATGGGGTAGCTGGGTGATGGGTATTAAGGAGGGCATGTGTTATGATGAGCACTGGCTGTTATATGCAACTAATGAATCATTGAACACTACATCAAAAACTAATGATGTAGTTACTATACAGTGGGTAACTGAACATAATAATAATAATAAAAAAGTTGTGGTATATACATATACAATGGACTATTACTTAGCCATAAAAAAGAAAGAGATCTTGCCATTTGTGACAACATGCACGGACCTAGAGGGTATTATGCTAAGTAAAATAAGTCAGACAGAGAAAGACAAATACCATATGATTTCACTTACATATGGAATCTAAAAACCAAAACAAACCAAATAGACTTTTTAATAATAATTTTTTATTATGTTATGTTAGTCACCATACAGTACATCCTTAGTTTTTGATGTAGTGTTCCATGATTCATTATTTGCATATAATACCCAGTGCTCCATGCAATATGTGCACTCCTTAATACCCATCACCAGCCTATCCCAATCCCCCACCCCCCTCCGCTCTGAAGCCCTCAGTTTTTTCCCCAGAGTCCATAGTCTCTCATGGTTCATTTCCCCTTCTTTTTACCCCCCCATTCTTTTTTTTTTTAAAGTTCCATGATTCGTTACTTGCGTATAACACCCAGTGCACCATGCAATATGTGCCCTCCTTACTACCCATTACTATCCTACCCCCTTCATTCTTAAATACAGAGAACAAACTGGTGGTTGCCAGAGGAGAGGTGGGTGGGGGCTTGGGCAAAATAGATAAAAGAGATTAAGAGGTACAAAATTCCAATTATAAAAAAAAATAAATCACAGAGTTGGAAAGTACGGCATAGGGAATATAGTCAATAATACTGTGATAACACTGTATGGTGACAGGTGGTGACTATACTTATCATGGTGAGGACTGAGTAATGTATGAAATTATCACATCACTATGTTGTACATATGAAATGAACACAACATTGTGTGTCAATTATACTTCAATAATAAAAATTTTGGAAATTATAGACCAATTAAAAATAAATAAAGCAAATTAGTGGTTGTTTCTGGAGGATATAGACTGGGAATGGATTCAAAGGAATGCTCTGGAGTGATGTCAATGCTTTGAATATTGATATGGATTTGTCAAAATAGATGGACTAGTTCAGTATCTAGCATATCAGTGCATGCAAAGAATAATAAAAATGCAAAAAGAATACAGACTATTTTTAATTTCCTCTCAGCTTTATGAGGTGAAAAATAGCCAAGAGTAATACATGGTGATACAAATAAGACTAAAATTTACTTTTGCAAGAAATTATGGGGAGGAGCATGGTGGGAGTATTATTTCTTTATCTGGCTGATAATTTTGTGGATGTGTTAATTTATCAAACTGTGCACTTAATATATGCTAATTTTCTCTGTTATACTTCCATTAGTAAATATTTAGTTTTTTAAAAAAACATCACTTGAGAAAGGGACCCTCTTACACTGTTGGTGGGAATGCAAGCTTGTATAGCCACTCTGGAAAACAGTATGGAGGTTCCTTAAAAAGTTAAAAACAGAGCTGGCCTATGATCCAGCACTTGCACTACTAGGTATTTAACCCAAAGATACAGATGTAGTGAAAAGAAGGGGTACCTGCACCCCAATGTTCATAGCAGCAATGTCCACAATAGCCAAAGTGTGGAAGGAGCCAAGATGCCCTTCAACAGATGAATGAATAAAGAAGATGTGGCCCATATATACAATGGAATATTACTTAGCCATCAAAAAGGATGAATACCCACCATTTGGATCCACATGGATGCAACTGGAGGGGATTATGCTAAGTGAAATAAGTTAAGCAGAGAAAGACAATTATCATATGGTTTCACTCATATGTGGAACACAAGGAATAGCATAGAGTACATTAGGGGAAAAAAGGGAAAACTGAGGGGGTGGAATCAGAGAGGGAGACAAACCATGAGAGACTCTGGACTCCAGGAAACAAACTGAGGGTTTCAGAGGGGAGGAGGGTAGAGGGATGGGCTTGCTGGGTGATGGGTATTAAGGAGGGCACATGTTGTAATGAGCAGTGGGTGTTATACACAACTAATGAATCACTGAACACTGCATCAAAAACTAATGATATACTGTATGGTGGCTAACTTAGCATAATAAAAAAAAATCACTTGAATCTACCCATGGTCTCTTCCAAATCCTAATCCCTCATCTCCTCTCAAGAGGAAATGAGTAGCCTGAATTTTATGTTTATGATTCAATCAAATTTCTGTAGTCTTATTTCTATGTGTATGCATCTCTTTGTCTCTATATATGACGTGTATGTGTGTGTGTGTGTGTGTGTGTGAGTGTTAGTCTGCTTATACTGCCATAACAAAATGCTACAAACTTCGTGGCTTAGGCAACAGAAATTTAATTTCTCACAGTTCTGGAGTCTAGAAGTCTAAGATTAAGGTTCTGGCAGATTCAGTTTTTGGTGAGAGCTCTCTTTCTGGCTCGTAGATGGCCTTCTCACTATGTCCTCATGTGGCCTTTTCCTAGTGTGTGTTCAGAGGGAATGAGCTCTCTGGTGTCTCTTCTTTTAAGGACACTAATTCCAATCAATCATGAATCAGGGCTCTATCCTTATGTTTCCATTTATCATTAATTATGTTCTTAGAGGCCCCATCTCCAGATGTTACCACACTGGGGGTTAAAGCCTCCATATATAAATTTTGGAGGGACAAACATTCAGTCCATAATAACACATACACATATAAAATTTTTGTTTCTGCATTTTGTTATGTTCTTGGAGACTTGCATTTCTTCTCTCAATATTTAATTTCAGTAAATCACTGATATGGCATATAGTTGCTCTACAATATTTCTTAGTAAAAATACCATAATTTATTTGTTGCTTAAATTTTCATTTTTTTCTATTATGAACAATGTTGTCATGAACCTTCTTATTTATGTCTCCAGTTGTACATGCACAAAGCTTCTTTAGGATATAAACCTGGGAGTGGAAGTGCATGGTCCAAGGTAATGTATATTTGAACTGTAAAACATGATGCCATATTGTTTCTCTACTAGAAATAAATAAGACTTCCAAAAAATGCACATCATTGTCAACAAAGAGCATTGTCTAACTTAATTTTTCCAATATATTAGTATAAACTGGAACCTTACTGAGGTTTTAATTTGTCTTTGATTTGATTTGTTATGGTTATTATTGAGGTTGACCATCTTTTTATGTTACTAGCTCATTTGAGTATCTTTTCCTCAAAGACCTATTAATCTCATTTTGCCTATTTTTCTTTTCTTTTCTTTTTTTTTAAGATTTTATTTATTTATTTGACAGAGAGAGACAGCCAGCGAGAGAGGGAACACAAGCAGGGGGAGTGGGAGAGGAAGAAGCACGCTCCCAGCAGAGGAGCCTGATGTGGGGCTCGATCCCAGAGCACCGGGATCACGCCCTGAGCCGAAGGCAGATGCTTAACGCCTGTGCCACCCAGGTGCCCCTGCCTATTTTTCAATGTAGTATGTGCGTGTGTAAGTGTATTTTTTAAATTAAATTATAAGTTATTACAGGGGGCAGGTTTTTTCAATAATAATTTTTTATTATGTTATGTTAGTCACCATACAGTGTATACTTAGTTTTTGATGTAATGTTCCATGATTCATTATTTGCATATAACGCCCAGTGCACCATGCAGGGGGCAGATTTTGAATAGGGTTTGGAAAGATGATAGGGACTGGTATAGCAAAGAACAAAGATGAATGTCTTCTAGGAAATGGTAACTGGTACCTGGGGCACTAGAAATACCGTTTATTAATTCAAAGGGACACTTTTTTTCTCATACTGCAATCAAATAAAAAATCTTGCAGAGTGATGGATTTTATTTTTAAGTCCATGCATGTAGGAAAAAGGGAGCTGCTCATGATATTCTTCTGGTTTGAGAAGGAAATCTTTTCTAATTTTGACTTTTAGGAAAATAGGCAGGTCAATGACAGCTTTATAATCAGGGCAATATTATCAACCATGATCCACAGGACTTAGAAACCATTTCTGAAGTCTAAATATCTTACAAGATTTCTTCAGTAAAAAAGCTATTCCAAGTACAGACTGATTTTTTTAATGCAAAACAGAACAAATACTAACACTTAAAAATATTCACACATCTTCATCTTGAATAACAAGCACTTGGTATTCATTTTCTACCTGGCTTCAAATAAGTGGAGCTGGAGATGTGTGAAATAAATTTGGAATCAATTTTGTAAGAGAGTTAGTGGAAAGCATTGCTTGAATGGTTATTCTATAGTACTATAAGAAACTTGCACCAAGAGAATGCTGACTCCACAGCTTTTGGGCAGGAGATCAAGATTTATAGAAATTGCATTTCACCCCTCAGGGTCCCGTTTAGGTGATAGGATATCAAGTCCCTTGATCTTTTGTTCTGAGAGTAAAAGTATTAGAGTGTTTCTGGTGTTCTTGGAATAACATGGCATTCAGATACAAGAGACTTTGGTTAATACACTCAAGTACCAGTTTGGTTTGTTATGGACTCTGAATTACATTTTTCCCAATGTAACCTGAGAAGGCAAAAAGCTTTGTGAATCACCAAGTTCCTAGTAGCTGCTTTGTGCTTATTATCATCATTCCTCCAAGGTGAACTCTCCTATTGCCTGCTAGTAACAGTTCTTCCCTCATGGGAACCAAAGGCAATGAAGCAATTATATCCTGTTTGTCTCTAACTTGAAGCTGGGGTGGGGAGTTCTCCACTCCCATACACCCCGGGTCCTCTCTGTGATTTGTAAAGCTATAACCCATGCCCATTGGTCAAGGGGTTGTGAACAAGTGTATATCAATTTAATTTGGTTCTGAACTGGTAACTGTTCTCCCTACTGCAACGCATCTTTGAGACCCTCAGAGACTCCACCTGCTTCATTGTTTTCTGTGTCTTCTACAGAAAAAAAGGAGGAACCTTCCCACACTTTCTGACTGGAGGTATATGTGCTCATCAATTAGGCAATGTCAGAGCAGGAGTAGAATTTATATTCAGTAGCACAACTGCATTTGTGTGTGTGTGTGTGTGTGTGTGTGTGTGTGTGCATCCAGTGTGTGCTACTGATCCCCAACATGGTTCTACCCCCTTCACACTAGAGTATAACAGACAGCTCCATGTACAATAATTTATCTCTGATGATCCTCCATCTAATTTTTGAGAGGATAGTGAAATACATTATCTCCTCTTGCTTATATTTCATTCCCCCTTACGTCTTACTGGTTTTTCCTCCAAATTTTATCCTAATTAACTTCATCTCCTCTGCCATCATTCAGTTGTAAGTAGGTGTTATTTTGTACCTGAACTATGCCAATAGCCTCCTGTTAGATTCTCGCTGACACTCTTGCCTTGCTATAATCTGTTCTCTATGTAGTAGCCAGCATACTATTTAAAATTTTTCTTTCACTCCTTTACTTACACCTTTCCATGGGTGTTCTGTTGCTCTGAGGATCGAATCAAAATTTTCCATTATACAGAAAAGTACTTATATAATCTGGTTCCTTATTCTCCAACCCCATTACTTTCCAATGTTGACCATGCTTCTGGATTTTTCCTGTTCCTCAAACACCATAGCCCTGTCGTCTCCAAACATTTAATTAGAATGTCCATTTTTGCAATCTTCACATGACAAGGTCTTAAAATTCAGGGATCCTTTTAAAGAACCCATAAAAACAGGCTTCCTCTTGTAATTCAATAGTATCTATCAAAATGGTGAAAAAACATATATCCTCCAAATCCATTTCTATGAATTTCTGCTACAGATATGTATACTAATGTGAAAAATGGCATATGAACAGTGCTATTAATAAAACATTGCTAGAAATAGAAAAATATTAGAAACAACTTAAATGTCCAGCAGACAGCTAGTTAGCACTTTCATTGTGATAAACTGATTTATTATTATAATGGTAATGACTAGAAACACTGAATGTGTGATTCATTTCAGGTAACATTAAACTAACAGGATTTTGAATTTGGTGGACTGAAGAATGTAGAAATTACAGAGAAATTTCAGACACACTGGGAGAATTGGTACATAATGTAAACTTCAGTTAAGCCCCAAGATGAATGTGGGTCCTATAGTGAGACACTTTCTTAGCTCTCAGAAAAAAGGCCTTTAGATTGATTAAGTCTTCATATAGTACGTGAATTCTATTTTTTAGTAGACAGATCATCATAATCCCTTTCCCTATCATTTTGTGAGTGTTCACATGGGCAGGTTTAAGACTAAGTGACCTGAAGAAAAAGAGAGAGAAATGATAGTGTTAGCAAAGTACAAGAAGTGTTAGGATGTGACAAGAAAAAATCAGTTAGGAATCACTGGCCTAAAACCTAGGTTAGGAACTGTGAAAAAGGAGAGGTTATTTGGTAACCTATGTTGGGCAAACACTTACAAAAAGTTTATTCTTTGGTATATCCAGGATATGACTGGAAAATCCAAAGTATTTCCTGGCATTCTGAGAACTGGCATAAAAGCAATCTGGTTAGAACTCAGAGAATAGGTGAGACTTTGGAAGAGAAATGGACTCTTTTTTCCTCCACATTGCATGAAAATTTCTTTAACAAAAGTGATGGTAGACAGAAAATGTTGAGGAACAGGAAGGAATATTTTTAAAGAATGGACCAATGGCTATATTCTAAGGTATGTCACTAGATCTTCTATGTTATTGACAAAGATTCTTGTCCTTAATGCCCCTGCCTTGAAGAGATTACATATAATGTTTCCACCAAGCCTCCAGATCTTGATTTCGGGAGATCCAGAGCAGCCCATGGGGTTGTCTTCTCTTGATTCAATCCATGGAGATAAAATATTAGCCAAAGCACATGTGACAGGCATGAGGAAGGTTAAGAAAGGGCAAAAGACCAATTGGAGAGCCTCTACTTGCCTTTCCAATAACTGGTTACTGACCTAGCCTTGCACCTAATTTCTTAATCTCACATTTCTATCATGAACTCCTGGAATCCTTAAGTTTGAGTGTGATCTGCTCTGATTATCATTCTGATGTTTGAAGTTTCCTCTGAAAGAGACTGTGTTGGTTTCTAGGTGGACACATACTATCCTGATGTCAGACCGTCACTAGCCCAATAGTGGGACAAAAAGCATGAGCTATTCATGTTAAAATTCATGTACTGACTAATTCAAAACCATATTTCCATAATGTATTAGTTACAATGATTTCTCATTCTTTCACATAACCATCTTCCCCCCCCCATCTCCAGCAAAAGAGAAGAAAGAAGAGCATGAAGAAGGATAATCAGAGCAGCGTGTTCGAGTTTCTCCTCCTGGGGCTCCCCATCTGGCCAGAGCAGCAGGGGATATACTATACTCTTTTCCTGATCATGTACCTGACCACGGTGCTGGGGAACCTGCTCATCGTCCTGCTCATCAGGCTGGACTCTCGCCTCCACACCCCCATGTACTTCCTCCTCAGCCACTTGGCCCTCACGGACATCTCTTTCTCATCAGTCACAGCTCCAAAGATGCTCATCAACATGCAGACACAGAGTCAATCCATCTCATTTGGTGGATGCATTTCCCAGGTGTATTTCTTCTTATTTTGGGGGGATCTTGACAGCTTCCTTCTCACATCAATGGCCTATGACAGGTACGTGGCCATCTGTCACCCCCTCCACTATACCACCATCATGAGTCAGAGCCTGTGTTACCTGCTAGTAATTGTGTCCTGGGTCTTATCTTGTGCCAGTGCCCTTTTGCATACCATCCTCCTGCTTCGTCTCTCTTTCTGTGGAGACAACACTCTCCCGCACTTCTTCTGTGACCTTTCTGCCTTGCTTAAGCTCTCCAGCTCAGATACCACAGTCAATGATCTGGTTATCATCACTGTAGGGGGGGTGGTCATTACCCTGCCATTCATATGCATCCTGGTCTCTTATGGCCGCATAGGGACCACTATCCTGAGGGTCCCCTCAACCAAAGGAATCTGCAAAGCTTTGTCTACTTGTGGTTCTCACCTCTCTGTTGTGTCTCTATACTATGGGGCAATTATTGGACTGTACTTCTTCCCCTCATCCAATAACTCCAATGACAAGGATGTCACTGTGGCCGTATTGTACACTCTGGTCACTCCCATGATCAATCCCTTTATCTACAGTCTGAGGAATCGGGATATGAAAGGAGCTCTGGGACATCTACTCAGGAGAGGAATATTTTCACCATGTTGAGTGCTGTTTTCCCTACTAATTAGATATAAGACCCGTTCCATCCTGCACATGCAACACGAGCATTCCTTCCTCTCTGAATAGCTGCTTTTTAGTGAATTTTGATGTAGCACTCTTCAGTCTCTGTTTCAGTTTGGACTTAGTTTTCGTCTCTGTTTAGTTTCCTTATTCATTTTAGAGTCATAGGAGAAAACATACCTGCACGACCATCTTTTCTTAAAGGAAGACCATCAGGAACCCAGACCTGAAGTGAACTTAAGCAGTACTTCAATGTAGTTTAATCCAAATATTTCTGAATTTTTTAAAAAGCACATCCCTGTCCCATAAATATAGAGTCCTATGTTTTCATCTGAAATGTTCATTTTGCTTTCAGTCCTTGAGAAACTACCTCTTCTCAACGCAGGTATAACTAAGTAATTTCACTGCTATAAGCTGATAACTGTGACAAATATTTCCATATTCACTATTTCATTTAATTCTGATAATTAATATGAAGGAGGACATTCATATTAAGGGATGCTTAGTAAGTAGCCCAGTGACACAAAACTAGCAATGTTTAGTAGAGGTGGTACTTAAAATGCTATATGTGTGAGGTCAAATGCTGAGTTCTTTAAATCACTTGAATATTTCTCAAACTTGAGTAATATTTTTATACATTTTACTGGAAATTTTATTTAAACTCTAAAAAATGTTGAAATGGCATACAAAAAAAGCATATATGGCAGATATATGGCTTAAATTTATATGTACATACACATGGTATGTTGTATGTGTGAATATGTGTGTATGTGTTTATACACATGTGACATATAATTACATTTTAGAGAATAATATTAAAAGAAATATTCATTTAACAATCTCTAGGCTTAAGCAGCAGAAAGCTAACAATATTGTTTAAGCCCCTTATTTCCTCTCTAAGTATCTTCCTCTCCGGTTGAAAGTATCCAATAATTTTTACGTAGATACCCAGTAAGTGTGTGTAGATGTATGTATATGCATAGAACTATGTCTTAATGTTCATAGTGTTTTGTTGGAGTATTGGGGCTATGGATGATTATTACTTTCTTCTTTATTTATTTTTTTAAAATTTATTTAGAGAATTATTTATTTTTTTATAATAATATTTTTTATTACATTATGTTAGTCACCATACAGTACATCCCTAGTTTTTGATGTAAAGTTCCATGATTCATTACCTGTGTATAACACCCAGTGCACCATGCAATACATGCCCTCCTTCTTTACATTTTTCAGTATTGTTTGATTTTTTGATGGTATATATTAGTTTTTTTCCAAATATGTACACAATATTTATTTTTAATAATAATTTTTATTATGTTATGTTAGTCATCATACAGTACATCCCAAGTTTTTGATGTAAACTGGAAAAATATTCTTTTAATTTTGACTCTTTAACTTTCGAAAAAGAAAAAAAGGAAAGTACCCAATGTTTTTAATATTTCAATATTCTCTTAATTTTATTTAAAATTTTAACACAACTATATTGTTCCTTCCATTTAGCCTGCTCTAGAACTGCATATAAATGAAATAATAATATATTTATTCTAGGTTTTGCTTTTGTTGTCTGATATCATTCTTGTGAAATTCATCCATATTTTGTTACATTCCACTGTGAAACTATCACACACTTGTGTGTTCTTGTTTTATGGCTATTTTGTTTGTTTTCAGCATTTTGCTATTAAGAGAAATGATGCTACAAACACTCTGATACATCATCTAGCACATGTATGCAAGAGATTCTGTAAATTATATACCTAGAAGAATTACTGGATTGTAGGCATGTAATGTTCCACTCAACTATCACTGCTAAACTCTTCTATAAAGTAGCTATACCAAGAAGCCAGGCTGAAAAGACTATATACTGTATGATTCCAACCATATGACATTCTGGAGATGGCGAACTATAGAGCCCACAAAAGATCAGTAGTTACCAGGGTTCATGGCTTGATGGGGAGAAAGGTAAATATATAGAACAAAAGGGACTTTTAGGGCAGTGAAACTACTCTGTATGATATTCTATATAACAGTGGAAATACATCATTATACCTTTATCAAAAACACAAAAAACTGTGCGATACAAAGAGTGAACTCTAGTGGAAACTACGGACTTTAGTTAATAATACATTAATGTTGGTTCAGTCATTAAAGAAGTTCCACACTGAACCAAGATGCTAATAACAGGGGAAACTGGGCAGGGGTCAGGATGAAGCATATAGTAACTTTCTGCTTACTTTTTCTGTAAACCTAAAACTGCTCTAAGAAATAAAACTAGGGATGTACTGCATGGTGACTAACATAATATAATAAAAAATATTATTATAAAAAAAGAAAGCCTGTTAATGTTTTAAAGTTTTACTAATTTAGGCTTATACTCCAACTCTTAGTATATGCTACCTCCTGATTCCTAAGTCAGCCTCTCCAGTTGTCCTGATGCAGGGAAAATGTGCTCTGGTTAGCAGGCAGGAGTATTCTGGTCACTGGAGAGTTATAGCCT
>NC_048224.1:48568316-48568577 GCF_002007445.2 Ailuropoda melanoleuca
CATATGACTTCTCTCATCTATGGAACATAAGAACTAGGAGGATCGGTAGGGGAAGAAAGGGATAAAGAAAAAGGTTGTAATCAGAAGGGGAAATGAAACTATGAGAGACTATGGACTATGAGAAACAAACTGAAGACTTCAGAGGGGAGGGGGTGGGGGAAGGGTATAGACTGGTGATGGGTAGTAAGGAGGGCACGTATTGCATGGTGCACTGGGTGTTATACGCAACTAATGAAGCATCAAACTTTACATCGGAATCTG
>NC_048224.1:48568665-48614441 GCF_002007445.2 Ailuropoda melanoleuca
CTGGTGATGGGTAGTAAGGAGGGCACGTATTGCATGGTGCACTGGGTGTTATACGCAACTAATGAAGCATCAAACTTTACATCGGAATCTGGGGATGTACTGTATCGTGATTAACATAATAAAATAAAATAAAATAAAATAAATAAAGTTATACTAATTTAAATTTCCATTTCTTAAGTATGAGAGTTCTTATTACTTTACTTTTTCAGCAACACTTGCTATTGCCGGATTTCTTAATTTTTGTGACTCTGGTGAATAGCAAATGGTATCTCATTGTGATTTTACTTTCAATTTCTCTATTTATGAGGTAGACCATCTTAACCTATACTTATTGGATATTTGTGACAGAGATGGCTGGCTATCCACCAAAAATTCATGACCTTCCTCTCAAGTGTGAAGTTGTCAGTGAGAGACAGCTGCCAAATCTCCTGTTAATCTAAGTGTTGCTATGTGGCAAATCTCCCCAGTAGAAGAGAATGTCTATTCTTTCCCGGCCAGAATTTTAAAGAAACATCTGTGTTTTCTCCTCTGTTGTCTGAAAGAAAATTAACCACTGCCCTGAGAGATAACTGAACCTGGTTCTGAAATTACTGCATAGTGAAATGCCATCAACCTGATAGAAGACCCACATTGGACCATTAGAGCAGCCATCATTATCCTTATTGGTACAACATTCTTTTGTGAAATACATGATTATGTATTTTCCCTGCTTTTCTACTGGATTGTTTCTCTTCTTTTTTTTAAAATTTTATTATGATATGTTAGTCACCATACAATACATCATTAGTTTTTGATGTAGTGTTCCATGATTCATTGTTCACATATAACACCCAGTGTTCCATGTAATACATGCCCTCCTTAATACCCATCACCAGGCTAATCCCTTCCCCCACCCCTCCCCTCTAAAACCCTCAGTTTGTTTCCCGGAGTCCATAATCTCTCGTGGTTCATTTCCCCTTCTGTTTAACCCCCCCTTCTTTATTCCCTTCCTTCTCCTACTGATCTTCCTATTTCTTATGTTCCATAAATGAGTGAAACCATATGATAAATTGTCTTTCTCTGCTTGACTTATTTCACTTAGCGTAATTTCCTCCAGTCCCATCCATGTTGATGCAAATGTTAGGTAATCATTCTTTCTGATGGCTGAGTATCTCTTCTATTTATTGCATTGTCAGACAGACTTCATATAATCAGTAAATTAATCCTTTGTCAGTTGTATATGTTGCAAATGTCTTCCATCATTGGAAGCTTGTTAGGTTTTTAAATTATCTATCTATGTCTTTACTTTAATGTGATTAAAGTCATTAATGCATTATTTTATGATTTGTGACCTTGACTTTAAGTGCTTCCTTGAGAAAGTCACCTTGAAAATGGTAACCACTCTGTTTTATAGAGAATGAGGAAGAGATTTGGCATCTGGAAAAGTGTAGAGGCTGTGGAATGGTGGATTGAGATTTCTTGTCAGACGGAACATCTTGAATTTATATAAATAGTAGGAATACCCCAGGGGAATCCCCTCTAGAACCATTTACTGCAGATAATTCAGTGTTAATGGTCCACCATTACTCTTGTTCAACGGATAGATAGAGTTGGTTAGCAAAAAAAACCTACAACAAGACTGATAATGGTTCTGTAGTGTCAGTGTCAGAGTAAATGTCCTTCAAAGTGAAATATATTAACATCATTCAACACATGCACACAAACATACACATACAACCCTTATGACTGACAGGTCATATGTAAGGCATTTTTCAAAGTACAGGGGAAGTTTGTGACATTGGGGGAAAAAAAAGAAGCCAACTGAGTTTCTAGAGGGAAACCCGTACCCCTGACCTAATTAATACTGTGTAATAAGAAGCTGAGCTACATGTCATCAGAATAAAAAAACAGAATATCAATAGTATCTGCTTTGATAACAATTCAACAGGATCCAATTTTTATAGCATTTTGGAGATTTCCATCCCCCACTGGGGCTTTGCACTGGCAGTGGCTAGTAAATCATGTGATTTTCAAGGTGGTTTAAACCAAATATGTCTGGGTTTTTAAAAAGAAAAAAAAAGAACTTCCCTGTCTCAGAGTCTCCCAGGCTGCTTTACCATGTATCCTCTGTGATATAACTAAAGTATATTTCTTCCTGTGATTGCTTCCCCTCAGAGCCCCTGATTTTGTGGTAGTGCATTCCCTACAGATCTCTTACTCTCTGTTTCCTAGACATGCTCATGGTCTTATTGGGGAGAACTGAACATGGCTTCCTACCAGTTTTCTTTCTCACATAACCCACCTATAGTCCATAGGAACGTTTTAAGAAAAAAACCTGAAATATAGTTGACACATTATGTTACATTAGTTTCAGGTGTACAGCATAGTGATTCCACACATAGGAAATATTTTTGCTTTTATTACCCCACCATGAAAGAAGTGAAGGAATTTCTCAAACATAATTCTATTCCATAATTCCAATTCCCCCTTGCCCTACTCCTCCCCATTTCATATTTCCTATTGCTCTTGCTCTCATCAAAGTAAGAGATACATATCAAATTCTCTAAATGGTTCTTTTGAAGCTTCTCCCACTAAGGTTGAAGAGAGGAGGAAAGCACCTCCTTGTCTATTGAGAGGATTTGGGGTTCGCTGTGCAGCTTCCTCAAAAAAATTCTCCCACAACTCCCTCTCATATCTAGCTCTTAGCACTTTTTAGATTCATGTCTAGGCTGAGAGGCTCATGAGTTATGAAACTGAGTATTGGGCATTTCCTATAAACATCTACATTTTGTGTCTTACAGCTCACTTTGGCACCTTGTGTCTATCAAATGTGGGTAGCTCAGCTGAAACTTCCAGTTTAATATCCTGAACATGCTTCTCCCTCTTCCTGTGATCACCAGGACAAGATAGAACTTCATGTGTCTGATTAATTCTGATTTGTTAAGTCTTAGGTAAAGCAACACCTCTCTGGGAAGTCTTTCATATCTTCTGCCACTAGGCTGAGCTAATTATTCCTCCCCAGGACACAATGTTCCATATAAACAATTACAGTCTTTGCCATGCTGAATCACTCTGGGGTCAGACAGCCAAGATTCAAATCTTGCTTTACTAACTCCGATGTTAAGAGTTTTTTGAGCAAGAGTTTTACCAAAATAGTTCTTTGAGCATGAGTTTTCTCAAAATATCTCTTAGGGTTGTTGTCAGAATTAATGATTTTAATGCATCTTAGGCTCTTAGACTAGTGACAACTGAGGTGACCTTTATTTTGTTGCTGAATATCTGTGTGTTTTTGGGAAGAAAGGACATGTGGGTTATATTCCTGAAGGACAAGAAAGCAGTGTGTTAATTATTATGTAAGAAAAGTAAAATTTCCTATGTTCTTCTTGGGAGTTATAGAAGGGCTCAGAGTCCCTGAATACCTGGATGCCTGAGTGAAGAAAGAGACATATCATCACCAAAATGGAAAATTCCTTAGTTATACACAACTAATGAATCATTGAATATTACAACAAAAACTTATGATGTACTATATGTTGGCTAACGGAACATAATGAAAAATAATAAATAAAATATCTTATAGACCATTTCCTTTGATCAATATAATTTTTTAATTTAAATTCAATTTAATTAACATTTAGTGTGTTATCAGTTTCAGAGGTAGAATTTAAAGATTCAAAAAAAAAAAGAAATAGATGTAAGAAAGACCAAATACATTTTATAATAACCCGAAAATTTGGGGGAAGGTCAGCCCCAATGGCTTGCATTTGATGATACCAGCCAAAGTGATACAGCATCTTCAAAGTATTTTCTGATCCCATTATTCAAGAAAAGAGCAAATTAAGTCCTTATTATAAAGCACATCCCATTTTACTATTCTCTCTAACAGGTGCAAGAATAACGTCAGCAAAGTATTTCCAGGTGACATTGTGGAAGAAAGACAAGTGAGCTATATTTACAATAATTTGTATTTACATGTAATTGAGGAAATAAGATCATATGGATAGATTAAAATAAAAGTATCAGTTGAAAGAATATGTTTTCTTACTCAAGAGTTTTCTCAAGGCCTCTTTCATGTCTTTATTTCTCAGGCTATAAATGAAGGGGTTCAACATGGGAGTGACCACTGTGTACATCAATGAAGCAATTATGTTCTTGCTGTTGGTGTTGTTGGATGAGGGAAGAAAATATAGGCCAATAATTGCCCCATAGTAGACAGTCACCACTGAGAGATGTGATCCACAAGTGGACAAGGCTTTGCAGATGCCCTTGGTAGAAGGAACCCGGAGGATGGTGGTCCCAATACGGCCATAAGAAACCACAATGCATAAGAATGGAAGCATAATGGCTGCTAATCCTGCAGTAAAGATTACCAATTGGTTGAGGGAAGTATCGGAGCAGGACAATTCAAGCAGGGCAGCAAGGTCACAGAAGAAGTGGGGGATAGTGTGGTCAGCACAGAAGGACAGCTGAGCTAGGAGGAGAGTATGCAAAAGAGCGCAAGCACAAGCAATGACCCAGGACCCAGCCACCAGCATGACACAAATGCTCTGACTCATGATGATGGTATAATGCAGAGGGTGACAGATGGCCACATACCTGTCATAGGCCATTGAAGTGATCAGGAAGCTGTCTAAATCAGCAAAGAATATGAAAAAATAGGTCTGTGAAATGCACCCTGCATAAGGAATGGATTTGTACTTAGTCTGCATGTTCATTAGCATCTGCGGGACAGTGACAGATGAGAACACAATATCAGAGAAGGCCAAGTGGCTGAGGAGGAAGTACATGGGGGTGTGGAGGTGAGAGTCCAGCCTGATGAGCAGGACGATGAGGAGGTTTCCCAGCACCGTGGTCAGGTACATGCCCAGGAATAGGGTGAAGAACATGCCCTGCTGCTCTGGCCGGATGGGGAGCCCCAGGAGGAGGAACTCGGACATGCCACTCTGGTTCTCCAGCCTCATGCTGGTATATCAACTGAAGGGGGGCGGTGGGAAAGTTGAAGGGAAAAGGTGGAATGTTTCTGGATAAAAAAGTGATCACAGTGGCATAGTATAACAGAGAGGTTCTTTTGATTTAGGGAGGTCTTCATTCGTATTTTCTTACATTTGAGGCATGTTTTGCTGGATAAATGTAGAAAACATGTACATTTAGGATATATAATCACTTTCTTTCTCAATCTGCTGCTTGTCTCTGCAAATGAAAAAAATTAACAGTTGATGTTTATTGAATGTGGTCCTTATACACTGTTCAAATAGCTCATGTATAGTAACTGATTCAACAGTGTTAAGTGTATGAATGAGAGAGATACTGCTGTTATTTCCACTTTTCAGATGGGCAAGCTAAGGCAGACAGTCTCACAGTCACTGAGGTTAAGAAGAAGACCAGCTGGGATTTGGACTCCAGAGTTTGTTCTCTGGAAGCAAAACAAATTACTTGACATCAGAAATCTCATTGCCCAAGGGGTGCCTGGGTGGTTCAGTCAGTTAAGTGTCTGACTCTTGATTTCTGCTCAGGTCATGATCTCAGGGTAGTGGGATTGAGCCTCGTGTCAGGTTCCATGCTCAGCATGGAGTCTGCTTGAGATCCTCTCTCTCCCTCTCCCTCTTCCCCTCCCCCCCTCTCTAAAATAAGTATATAAAAAATACATATATATATGCATATATATATGTATTTTTATACATATATATGTATTTTTTTATTGAAATCTTATTGGAGGGCACATGTTGTAATGAGCCCTGGGTGTTATATGCAAATAATGAATCATGGAACACTAAAAAAAAAAAAAGAAATCTCATTGCCCTTCATAATTTTGTGTGTAGTGATCTGTTTAATTCTTCATCCTCTGCTTCTTAACACATTCCATGGTTATTGCTGATTTGTTCATTGGCTGTAGAACCAGAATCTATCATAGACAATTAATGAATACACAATATAAATTTGTTGTTCAGATGAAAGTTGTCACATTCAGTTAAATTCATCACAGCAGCCTCTTAAGAAACTTATATCAGGCCTGTTCAAGACCTAGGTTTCATCCTAGTATTCCTGGGATCCCATGTTACTTAGTTGCCACATGGCATCATGTTCAAAGAAGTATGATCTAAAAGCCAAATGTAATTTTTAAAAGGAATTCTAATCTTTTCAGTGTCTCTAAAGTTACCTATAAGAGTTTTATTTCCTAACCCAAATCAATATTAATAAAAATACCTTAGGAGAAGGTAGGGAAAACTGAATGGGAAGAAATCAGAGAGGGGGACAAACCATGAGAGACTGTGGACTCTGGGAAACGAACTGAGGGTTACAGAAGGAAGGGGGGGTGGGGGGATGGGGTAACTGGGTGATGGGTATTAAGGAGGGCACATGTTGTGATGAACTGGCTATTATATGCAACTAATGAATCATTGAACACTACATAAAAAACTAATGATGTATTATATTTGGCTAACTGAACATAATAAAAAAAAGAAATAAAATAAAATATCTACATGTTTTTTAAAAGAGAAGGCAGGGATTCACTATAACATTCCAAAACTTATTGTAAAGGTATACTGATTACGACAGAAAATGTAATTTTACAAAGATAAATGAATAAAATAGTAGAGGAAAATAGCCTAGAAACAGACATGTTCATGACGCGGACTTGGCCTCATCATTGCTTTTTCAACTGGATTTAGAAGCGAACCTTGTACCACCGGTCCTGGTTCCCCCACCCCCAAATGAGTGAAAGGAATTGTGTAATCATGAACCATTTTAATCTAGTAGGTGAAAATTCATGTCAAATGGTAACTTTCAATGGCAATAGTAAAGGATGCCAACTCACTTTCTATAATATCTGGAACCAGATATCAAACAAGAAATTTCTGGGAGCAGAAATAGGTGAAAGGTAGTTTGCTACTTCGTCCTAGAGGCACAAACCTCTAGGCTTTCCACACAGATTCTAGCACTTTGGTTTTTTTTTTATTTTTAATTTTAATTTTTTTTATGTAAAGTTCAATGATTCATTAGTTGTGTATAACACCCAGTGCACCATGCAATACATGCCCTCCTTACTACCCATCACCAGCCTAGCACTTTGGACCCAACCTTGACCCCAACGTTTTCATGGATTGTGGAAAATGAATGAAAGAACACTCTCTCTAATTTACTTGAGATTCTTCAAATTGCCTGGGTCAGTTTTTCTTGGGGGAACATGCAGAATGATACCTATGTAGTGTGATTTCCAGAACAACACTGAAACTTCCATATCCCCACCCAAAACACCACACACAATAGGCTGCTGGTACTTGAAATTCATTCAGCAAGAGAAAAAAGGCTTTAAGTTCCAACTGAAGTAAATATTCCTGGAAGAAAAATTCCTATGGCCAACCCTCCCACTGAGATGGAATGGCTGGGGGCCATTCATATTTGGCAACCAGTGTTGAATGGCAGAACAAGGGCACTGACCTCCTCAGACACACTGAGGAGGGGAGAGGACTGGGGATTATAGACAGCATGAAAGTAGCGATTGCAGATAGAACAAACTCACCATTTTTGCAATTGGGCTGCTAAAGAGCTAAAAATAGTCATATTGTTAATAGAATCTCATTTAGCATCTAATTTGTGCCAGGTACTTTTCAAATACTCTCCATTTCCTTCCCCAACCTTTCAACATAGACATCCAGATCCTCATTTTAGAGAGAAGACCACTGAACTCAGTGATGAAACTTACCCAGTGTCAGATAGCACTAGTATCTGGTGAATCTGGGATTTGATCCCAGGTATATCTGTCTTAAAAGACTATTTTGCTCCCACTATATTACCTGCCTTTATTAATGATACCCTCAGGTAAGACAGAAGCTGTTGCCTGAGAGCACTCAAGAATTTTAGGAAGTATACTATGTGTTTGCTAATTGAATTTAAATAAAAAATAAAATAAAATAATTTTAGGAAGTAAATCAGGGAGTTTGAAGATTAATGAAAATCTGTGGCTTCAAGATGTGCCTAGATGGTAATATTAATAATCATGATAACAATAACATTATAATAACAATAATTCATTAATCATATATTTATTGTGTGGATAATATAGGCCAGCTGCTATGACATGTACTTTATATCATCTCAGCCTAACAGGACCACAAAAAAGGGTTTTTTTTTTTTTCATTTAAACAGTTGGAAACTAGGGCTTGGAAAGTATGAGTACTTTGCCTAAAATCATTCAGCATGGAAATTACGGACAGATCATTCAATCCCAGAGCTATCTGAGTTCAAACCCACGTTCCTAACCACCATGCTATACCACCTCTAGTAGAGCATGGTTTGATGGAAAAGAGACATCTGGATATGTGCTCCTCATTAAGGAGAAGAAGATGGGATCTGTAATTTCCCCCAAGCCTTTGGGTGGATGTATGGCCTCAGTCCTTAATCAGATGATCAAAAGCAAATAGAGACTAGGGGTATTATACGCAACTAATGAATTATGGAACACTACATCAAAAACCAAAGATGTACTATATGCTGGCTAATTGAATTCAAATTTTTTAAAACTGGGGGGGAAAAAAGAGACTAGGATACAAGCTATAGGATCTACAAAGATAGCTGCTCATACAGTGAATTTCTCAGAGCTCCAGGACAAAAGCAGGTCAGATATTGGTCAAGATCTTTGATGGAATACCTAATTTCTATCAATAAGCAAACAAAGTTAAGGTAACAATGCTATGCATCCATTGAAAGCAATACCACATAGCTAATAAAATGAGTTTATAAAGAGCTTATGATATAATTTTTGAAGGAACATAACAGGAAATTGTAGGTAGGCATATTTACAACTATTTACAAAAACAATGCAGATTATATGTATATACATATATTTTAACTTGAGAAGTTTTTCTCATAGTTTGAATGCATGCCATATATTCAGCAAAACTGTAAAAGGGATAACATTTTCCTAAAAGGAAAGTACCAACCTTCAAGGAATTATAATCATTATGTTCACCCAAGTTATTTGAGATGATACAACAAAATTATACAAATCCTTGGCAAAATTTCTGAGAAATTTTGCAAGATTTCTGAGGCAGATCATTCACACACACACACACACACACACACACACACACACACACTTATTGCTGAGTGAAGTCTATAAGCACTGCCCTTACTGAACTCAGTAATGATATAAATCAAGGACTGTCAGCTCCAGGATAGGAAATAATTTTTCATTTGCTCTCCAAACTATTTAGATCTGGAACAGGGAAAAAAGTCACAAGCTCAACCCACAAATAAGGAGGAAGTACACTCTCTTTTTCACCAGATCCAAGGCAACGACAAAGGTATCCAATTTTATCAACTAGGTTGGGAACCAGGGGACCAAAGCCACAAATTTCTGGTGTTGGACAATTTGGAAATAATTACTGCACTTCCCTTAACCATTCCCAGTGGAGATGTGCCTTTGCCAGATAGGAAATATAGTCAACTCTTTTGGGAATACAAATGAGGACTTGTTTGCAGATTCATTTATTTGTAAAGAACTTTCAAATCATTAAGCTCATAAAACCCTCCCAATAATTCTTTTTTTAAATGATTTTTTATTATATTATGTTAGTCACCATACAGTACATCCCCGGTTTCCGATGTAAATAATTCTTGAGGTAGATAGCATTTTCCCCATTTTATTGCATTTGAGAGTGTTAAAAAAAATGGCCAAATGAGGATTGAAACCCAAACCCAAACTTCAAACCTAAAGCCTAATTCCACTGCACCATGATGCGTCTCTCATAATAGCAGGCTCTGTATCATATTGACTTCTTCCTTCTCACATTTAATCTGGAACTGGGAAGAGAGTTGCTACTAGTCCCTGGGAAATAAAAACATTTATCAAGGAATAGTTGGGCTTCTGTTTCTCAGAAATGGAGGGTTTTTTTTTCTTCCTTTAGAAACACCTGAATGTGTGCAGGATTTTTATTTATTTATTTATTTATTTGGTCAGACGTGACACATAGTGATAGTTGGCACACACTCAGGGCTCAAAATATATTCTTTAACCATGAATGTGAGAAGCCTTCAGAAACCTACTCCATTCAGATTGGCAAAATTAGAGAAGAGACACAGAATCAAGTAGAGGAGATAGCATTTTAATTCATTATTTTTTTTCAAAACTCATTCATGTACTCATTCATTTACTCAAAATGTTGTGTAACTTCTATGTGGCAAGAATTTTATGAGGTATAGTGAGTAAAGATTTGAAAACACAGTTGTTGTTGTTGTTGTTGTTATTTCTCTGCGTGTCAAATGCTGTAGTGAGGGTGGGTGCTGACTGCCATAGGAACAACAGAGGAGGGGTATCAGACTCAAATTTAAGGGGTCCAGTAAGGTATGCTTTAGGAAGTTACAAGTCAGTTCCCAAGACAATTCAAACAAGTAAAAGATGGTACGCACAGCATAGAGACAGAGCATTGGGTAGGGGAAAAAAAATAAGAGGAATAGGAGAAGATGTGGAGAAAGGAAAGGATGACAAATTTGGGAATCTATTATGAGGAAAATTAGATTGGCTGAAATGTACGCTTCAATTGGGGAAGAGGTTCAGATGAGGCCAGAGAAATTAGCAGGAATGAATCACACAGAACCTTGGAAGACATGATGAACAATCTACACTTTATCTAAAAGCAAAGGGAGAGCCATAGAAAGATTTGATCAGAAGACTAACAGTGTCATATTAAAAACTATCACAACAGATGAAGGATGGATAATGAGCATGTGTTAGCAGCAGCTGGAGGGGATGTTGGAAGGGCAGGGATGGAGTGATGGGATGCCAGGCCAGAAGCAAGGAGACTTATTAAGAAGTGGCCACAGGTGGTTATGTGGGAGGTTATAAAATCTAAGAAAGACAATGGAGTTGTAAAGAATTATATGGGTTTAAGTTCCTTCAGAGTCAGAATCTAAAGGATGTGGTCATTTTGATGTGAATTGATTTTGATAGACTATAGAAAATGAGGAAAATGAAAACGTTTAAAACCTCTCTAAATGTGTGGCTCAGACAGCAGTTTGTGTGGCTGAACTATTTACTGAGATAGGGGACATAGAAATAAAAAGAGACTTGGGAAGGTTTTTTTGTTTTATTTATTTATTTATTTATTTATTTATTTATTTATTTATTTGCAAAAGAGCACAGTGAGAGAGAGCGAGCATAAGCTGGGGGGGGGGCAGAGGGAAAGGGAGAAGCAGACAGGGAGCTTGTTAAAATGTTTATCCTGCCCAGAGCAATTTACTCTTTCAATGCCATCCCTATTAAAATACCACTGGAATTTTTCAAAGAGCTGGAACAAATAATCCTAAAATTTGTATGGAACCAGAAAAGACCCCAAATCACCAAGGGAATGATGAAAAAGAAAAACAAAGCTGGGGGCATCACGTTGCCTGACATCAAGCTATATTACAAAGCTGTGATCACCAAGACAGCATGGTATTGGCACAAAAACAGACACATAGATCAGTGGAACAGGATAGACAGCCCAGAAATGGACCCTCAACTCTATGGTCAAATAATCTTTAACAATCAGGAAAAAATATCCAATGGAAAAAGATAGTCTCTTCAATAAGTGGTGCTGGGAAAATTAGACAGCTACATATAGTAGAATGAAACTGGACCATTCCCTTACACCATACACAAAGATAAACTCAAAATGAATGAAAGACCTCAGTGTGAGACAGAAATCCATCAAAATCCTAGAAGAGAACATAGGCAGTAACCCGTTCGACCTTGGACAAAGAACCTTTTACAAAATACATCTCTAAAGGCAAGGGAAACAAAAACAAAAACGAACTATTGGGGGAATAAACCATGACAGACTATGGACTCTGGGAAACAAACTGAGGGCTTCAGAGGGGAGGAGGGTGGGGGAATGGACAGGCTGGTGACGGGTTTTAAGGAGGGCACGTATTGCATGGTGCCCTGGGTGTTATATGCAACTAATGAATCATGGAACTTTACAGCAAAAACTAGGGATGTCCTGTATGGTGACTAACATAATATAATAAAAAAATATTATTAAAATAAATAAATAAATAAAATGAACTACTGGGACTTCATCAAGGTAAAAAGCTTCTGCACAGCCAAGGAAACAGTCAATAAAACTAAGAGGCAACCCGCAGAATGGGAGAAGATATTTGCAAATGACATTACAGATAAAGGGCTGGTATCCAAGATCTATAAAGAATTTCTCAAACTACACACAAAAAACAAATAACCCAGTTAAAAAATGGGCAGAAGACATGAACAGACACTCTCCAAAGAAGACATAAAAATGGCTAACAGACACATGAAAAAAATGCTCCACATCATTAGCCATCAGGGAAATACAAATCAAAACCACAATGAGATACCACCTTACACCAGTTAGAATGGCAAAAATTAACAAAACAGGAAACAACAAATGTTGGCAAGGATGTGGAGAAAGGGGAACCCTCTCACACTGTTGGTGGGAATGCAAGCTGGTATAGCCACTCTGGAAAATGGTATGGAGGTTCCTTAAGATGTTAAAAATAGAGTTACTCTACGACCCAGCAATTGCACTACGAGGTATTTACCCCAAAGATACAGATGTAGTGAAAAGAAGGGGCACCTGAACCCCAATGTTCATAGCAGCAATGTCCACAATATTCAAACTGTGGAAGGAGCTGAGATGCCCTTCAATGGATGAATGGATAAAGAAGATGTGGTTTATATATACAATGGAATATTATTCAGCCATCAGAAAGGATTTGTATCAACATGGATGGAACTGGAGAAGAGTATGCTAAGTTAAGTAAGTCAAACAAAGAAAGACAATTATCATATGGTTTCACTCATATGTGGAACATAAGGAATAGCATGGAGGACCATATGGGAAGGGAGGGAAATCTGAAGGGGGAAAAATTAGAGAAGAAGACGAACCATGAGAGACTATGGACAACAGGAAACAAACCAAGGGTTTCAGAGGGGAGGGGGGTGGGGTGAGGGGGTAACAGGGTGATGGATATTAAGGAGGGCACATGTTGCGATGAGCACTGGGTGTTATACATAACTAATGAATCATTGAATACTACATCAAAAGCTAATGATGTACTATACAGTGGCTAACTTAACATAATAAATAATAATAATAATAATAATATAAATCAAAAAGAGAGTTGAATCCAAAAGAACAGATTTTATTTATTAATTTATTTATTTGAGAGAGAGAGAGTGAGTGAGAGTGAGCACAAGCAGGGGGAGGGGCAGAGGGAGAGGGAGAAGCAGACTCCCCACCAAGCAGGGAGCCTGATGTGGGACTTGATCCCAGGACACTAGGATCATGACCTGAGCCAAAGGCAGATGCTTAACTGACTGAGCCACACAGGTGCCCCAAACTTGAGAAGTTTTTTTTTTTTTTAAGATTTTATTTATTTATTCGACAGAGATAGAGACAGCCAGCGAGAGAGGGAACACAAGCAGGGGGAGTGGGAGAGGAAGAAGCAGGCTCATAGCGGAGGAGCCTGATGTGGGGCTCGATCCCATAACGCCAGGATCATGCCCTGAGCCGAAGGCAGACGCTTAACCGCTGTGCCACCCAGGCGCCCCGAAACTTGAGAAGTTTTTAACACACTTAGTGTTAACCCATAAGAAATTCAGGGGGTAGGTGGATATATTTTGGAAAGAGAGAGAAATTCCTGGACCATCAATATATAAGAGGATGAGATTGCCTAAAAAGAAATGAGATGAACAAGAAAAGTTGAGAAAAAAGTTCAAGATTAGAGAGGAGAAAGGAGAAGGGAAAGATGGAAAGAAAAGTGAGGGAAGGGAAGAGAACAGGGCTGAATACAGACCATAAGGAACACTGACAGTCAAGGAAATGACAGAGAAAGAGTGTCCCCAAAAGACATCAAATGACAACCAGAGACATAGAAGGAAAAAATGTGGGACCACTAAAGCTAAGGGAAGAAAAGTTTGAGTGTTGAAAACCATCTACTGAATTGAGGAATAAGAAGGATTTTGGTGATGTAATATGTCAGTGAGTACAGGGAACAGAATCTAGATTACAGTGAATTGAAGAATAAATGAAAATGCGAAGTCCAGAAGGTGGCTAGTTGGATTGATCCAACAATGAAGCTTTGCTAGATGTGTAGTTTGGAAGGCCATTGAGGTAAAGCCTTGGGCAAACTGGTAAGAGAGTGATAAAACATGAGATCAATCCTGGAGAGGTAACAGAATGAAAAAGAAATTTGGGAGAAAAAGGATAGGATCAGAGACTGGATAGATTTATAAGGCCAATGATTTTGCATAATGGGTAGAGGGGAAGAGAGCAAAGAACTGAAAACTCAAATTTAATATTTTATGGGCAAAGTAATTCCAAATCTTCCTAATATGGCCATGGGAAGAGATGGCTAAAGTACAATACCAGTCAAGGTCATTGAAAATGAGATCAAAGAATAAATAAACCACGTTGTTGAGCGGTTCATTCATGGAAATGCTGAAGGCACCCAGTTGATAGCTAATTTGTAGAGGTGAAGTAAACTGATTCAGGTGCCAAGATCTGGCACAAAACAGGACTCATTGGAGTTTGGTAGTTGGTGGTGTAGGCTTTGACACATAACAGTTTCTACTCTTTGCCCAATACTTTTTCAAGTACTTTGAAAAAGTTTTCTTTAGAATAAGATTAGAAAGATATCTAATTACAGTATAATATAAAAAGATAAGTAGGATAGCCCAGTTTCCATAAGGAAAGGGTTAAGGCAACTATAGATAGTACACACTCATTAGAAGTAATATTATATGGTCATTCCAATGATGTTTATGAAAAGCTTATGATATAATTTTTGAAAGAACATAATAGAAAATTGTATATAAGCATGTTTATAACTCTACATCAAAATGCAGAGTATCATATTTTTATTTTATTTTTTTGAGAAAGAGAAGCACATGCACGCAGAGGGGAAGAGGGAGAGGGAGAACCTTAAGCAGACTCCATGCCAAGCATGGAGCCATTTGTGGTGCTCAATTTCATGACCCTGAGATAATGACCTGAGCCAAAATCAAGAGTCAGATGCTTAACTGACTGAGCCACCCACGTGCCCCCAGATATCATATTTTTAAAACCTGGAAGGATGTGCTCTGAAATGTTAACAGAAGCTATATTTTATAGGGAATAGAGGCTTTATGTATTTTAAAACTATTTCTCTGCCATAATATTTATATAATCATACATTCATTTTATAAGCAATGAAAATATTAGTCTTGTGAACTGTTGCTGAATTTCATGGTCCAGGAAGAAAGGTATAAGGGTTGACAAAATTTGAGAAGAGGAAGGCAGTTGCCCCTAATAAGCATCATTACTGTGTCTGATTGCTCTTTTCCCCACCCCCACTCATTACACAGAACTCTGAAAATCAAGGCATAAAACCTTCAAAGGACAAGTTCCTGCAGCCTCAGGGAATAGTCCCTCTCCTAAAAATAATCTGCAGCCAACAAGCAAATGCTTATTGCCACTAGCAAATAGTTTATATCCCACTGCTTTATAGGGCCTCTGCCTTTCTAAATACATATGCAGAGAGAGAAGAAAGCAGGATCTTTGTTGAATTTATCCCTAATTTTTAATTCCTTAGTACTGGGCACATAGAAATCCACTTTAAAAATGCCTCCTGAATCATAGTGAAGATAATAATGCTGTTTTCTAACAGTCTATAATAGAAAATTACTATTACATTATAAAAGATTGTTTTGCTTGGATTCTTCTGGAAGCCAACTCTGAATCAAGAATTAAGGACAAATTGTTTATTGGGGGATCGAAGGAAACAGCAAAGGAGGATGAGAAAGTAAGACAGGGGAACTAGGCTATAAACAAAGGACATCTATCAATAAAATTATCACCTGGGAAAATGAAGCTAATTCCACTGCGAAAACACCAGGCTCCAACACACCTCAGATTTTTCCACCCTACAGGAGAATGAGCTGGGGTATTTGTGGATCAAGTGCTGTGTGTAGTTAATCGGAGGCTCTAGGGCGTGGTTGTGGAGGATAGAGAGTGTTGATTTTCTGGCACTTACAGCCTGCTGCACTTGTAGACAGCCCAGGCTCCCGGGGCCAGGGAAAGCCCTCAAAGAAATAAAAATACTGGTAATTGAGGTTCTATCCAGAGTGCCCTGCGATGGAGCCATAAACGGTTATGAGTGGGGACTTGATGGAGTCTGTGCATTCACCTCCTACACTGTTCAGATCCACTCCTGTCTTGCTACGGATGCTTCAAGATGGTGGCCACAGGCGCAAACTGAGGGAGAGACATCAATACAGCATAGATGATATAAGGATCTAGGCCACCTGTTTCTGAAGTTTACCTTTGTTTTCTAATGCCAAATTTGCTGTTGTATCTACCTGACCTTATGACTTTTTGTGCCTGGCAATACTCAGCTCCAGTCACATGATGGCCCATGGTTAGGCTCTCCATCTCTACTAAAGACTGGTAGCTTGCCAGCAGCTCCTGTCTCCAGAAACACCACATTGCAACTCTTCTAGTGGAGTCTGCAGAGGCTCCATGTGGTGTCATTATCTAGCATGAATACCTCCAGCACCATGGGTTCTGCCAACACAGATGATCCAATTAGTAGGGTCCCTTGTACCATAGTCTGAATCAGCTGTAGAGCCCTCTATTGCTCTAGATCCCACTTGAAACTGGCAGCCTATCAAGTCATTTGAAAAATCAATTAGAGCAGTATTCCAGGTGTGGTATGCACTGTCTCCAAAATCTGAAGAGTCCTACAAAGTGCTGTGAAATGTGCAATAACTTGTCCCTTGCTTTCCAGCTGGAATTTTGTCTTTCATCCACGGAGTGCAAGCTCCTCTGTTGCCTTCTACCTACCATGCTACCTACCACAGGTCTTTCTTCTGTCTATAGCATATCAGACTTCAATCTAAGGGGTCTCCATTTTGACTCACTATATTTCAATCTGTCCAAACCCACCTCACATAGCTTTGTCTGTGCCTTGCAGTCTACTCCTGTCAGTACGATGCTTATATAAATTCCTGTACCAGTATCTGAGCTCCTTACATATATATATATATTTCATTCCAAAGAATGACTAATGCCACAATAAATGATCATTTTCTTCAAGGTCAGTTTCAAAGAACCTGAAGCTTTTAAACTTTGAGTCAATTTTTTTTGGACTGTGTGTGTGTCAACATTTTTTCCTATGTGCCAGTTTGTTTTCTTTGTGGGTTATTTTTCCCTCCCTCCCTCTTTCCTTCCTCCTTTCTTTTCTTTCTTCCTTGAAAACTATTTTTATTTGATGTAACCAAACCTGTTTGTCAAAAACATACTAAAATCTCCCCCCAAAAAGGTGGTTGTTCCTGTCTCTTCCCACTTTGTGTTTCATAATAATCACCAGAGAGAAGAAAGTCATTTTCTTTGGGTTACCTGGTGGGTAGAGCCCAACAAGAACCCTTTGTGTAGGACATAGTTCTACCTAAATTCTCAGGGGCCATCCAATCATTTGGCTTTGTTTTGGATCTAGTTGGATCCAGTAAGTTTTTCTCTCTTTTTTTTTTTAACCTCTCTGGAGTTTACTTTATGTCAAAAGGTGATTACAGCAGCCTAGAACAGAAGGGAGACTGAAGATGCCTTGAGAGCCTTTCCCTGTGGGCTCATTCTCCAAGTTTCCCAGCACTAACATACCTACCACAGGATAACTTTCCTAGGGGAATCAAGGGGAAAATCAGGCCAGTAATCTAAGTCTGCTGGATGTTTTGAACTGGAAATAACATCTGCTTCCTACACCCTAGGGTTCTCTCCTTGGCTAGTTATACTCCTTAATTCATAGATTCAGGGCTGGTAAATAGAAGTGAGAGTCTGAATGTGTAACTTTTCTTGTTGATGCCCAAGAAATATCTAGGACCTTGGAAGCTGATATTTAGGTCCCCTAAAGAGAATCTCAGGACACATTTACTGACCAAACACTGGATAAATGCAGGCAAGGTCAGTATTGGGGATGGAATGGGTATGTTTTCTCAGCACATATGGTTTATATATGGGGATGGAAGAGGAAGAATGAGAAAGCTGATTCTGACATGGAGGAAAAGAGAGAATAAAAAAAGAGAAAATGAGAGAGGGCAGGGAGGCAGGGAGAAGGAGTAGAGACACAGAGTAACAGAAGAACAGAGAGACAGAGGCAGAGAAAATGAGAAGTGAGACAGAAAGAAGGAGAAATGACAAAGATAAAGTGAAGGGACAGACAGGAAGAGAAAATAAAAAGGACAAAAGTGAACCAAGGAATAAAGAGATACAGGGAAGCAGTCTTTGGAGGAATTTCCACTTGCTTTAGATCTTATATAGCATTGCTGCTGAATGTGGGACAGGGCATTTTATTTTTTTAATTAAAAAAAATTCTTTATTTAAATTCAGTGTAATTAACACATATTGTATTATTAGTTTCAGGGGTAGAATTTAGTGATTAGTTCCATATATAACACCCAGTGCTCACTACATCAAGTACCCTCCTTAATGCCCTTCACCCAGTTATCCCATCACCCCCCACCTCCCCTCCAGCAACCCTCGGTTTGTTTCTTAGAGTGGGAGAGGGTGTTTTATAGTCACCTTTGTGACTCGTGGCAAATGCCCCTAATGAGACAGTAACCTCATGTCCCTACATGTTAGGTAGGAATTTGAGAAGCAATTGCTTCATTTTGTTGAATACCACATGGAAGTTGGGAAGGACATGTGAGTTTTGTTGCATACTGGTACCTAGACAAGCAGAGGATTTAGATATTCTTGAGATCTTTCCCATGTTGGGGCATTAGTTTCCTGTTACTGCTCTGACAAATTACCACAAAGGTAGCTTCAAAAACCCAACATTTATTATCCTATAGTTCTGGAGGTCAGAAGTCTGAAATGTTGGCACTCCTTGGTAAGGGCTCTAAGGGAGAATTTGTTTCCTTGCTTTGCACAGTTTGTTTGTTTTGTCCAGTTTTTAGAGACCGCCTGCATTCTTTGGCTCATGGCCCTTTCCCCATTTCCTACACCAGCAGCATAACATTTTAAAATCTCTCCCCGACTGATTCTTCTGCTCCCCTCTTCTACATTTAAGCATACCTGCAATTACATTGGGCCCTCCCAGATAATCCAGGATAATCTCATTTTAAAGTCAGCTGATTATAGATTTTTAAGAAAAAAAATCTCTCTTCAGCTTCAGTAGGGAGAATGGATAACATAATTCAGAGTTTCCTAAGAACCCTCTACTGAATTGAAATAAACAAAATGTATGTATATTGATGAGTGTTCTTTAGCCAATACAATACTATTTGTATCCTTTTATTTGAAAAATCCACCTGCCATCTGAAATTTAACAACTGAATTCCAATTGTTGAAGTCAAATCTTCCAAAGGTTGCTGTGCTGTGGTTGATGACTTGGAGTACTCAGCACAGAGCATTCTTGGGGCAATAACATGGCTGAGACATCATATTCCATGGTCTGGTCTTCAGTGTCACAGATGCAAGAATTTTGGTTTGTCACTAACCCCGGAAAATCTGGCTCTCGTTAACAGTCCTTCATCAACAATTTTCCTAATTCCTTTATGTGCCAACATATAAAGAAACATATGAGAAATAGGTTGTTTCCCACCTTCCAAAATAAAACATACATATTTTTCATATGACTGCTAAAAATGATTATTTCAGAGTCCTTAATATTTTTAACCATTCTTCATTCCCAGCAGAAGAAAGAGTACCATGAGGAGGGAGAACCAGAGCATCATGTCCGAGTTCTTCCTCCTGGGGCTCCCCATCCGGCCAGAGCAGCACGGCGTGTTCTTTGCCCTGTTCCTGGGCATGTACCTGACCACGGTGCTGGGGAACCTGCTCATTGTCCTGCTCATCAGGCTGGACTCTCGCCTCCACACTCCCATGTACTTCTTCCTCAGCCACTTGGCCTTCACCGATGTCTCTTTCTCATCTGTCACCGTCCCAAAAATGTTGGTGGACATGCATGCTAAGTACAAATCCATTCCCTATGCAGGGTGCATTTCACAAATGTATTTTTTTATATTTTTTACTGACCTGGACAGCTTCCTTATTACATCAATGGCATATGACCGCTACGTGGCTATATGTCACCCTCTTCATTATAGCACCATCATGAGGGAAGAGCTGTGTGCCTTACTAGTGGCTATATCCTGGATCCTGTCCTGTGCCAGCTCCCTTTCCCACACCCTTCTCCTCTCCCAGTTATCCTTCTGTGCTGCTAACACCATCTCCCATTTTTTCTGTGACCTTGGTGCTTTGCTCAAGCTGTCCTGCTCAGACATCTTCCTCAATGAGTTGGTCATGTTCACAGTAGGGGTGGTGGTCATTACCCTGCCATTCATATGTATTCTGGTATCTTATGGCTACATTGGGGCCACCATCTTGAAAGTTCCTTCCACCAAGGGGATATGCAAAGCATTGTCCACATGTGGCTCCCACCTGTCTGTAGTGTCTCTGTATTATGGGGCAATATTTGGGCAGTATCTTTTCCCCAAATTAAGCAATTTCACTGACAAGGACATCATTGTGGCTCTCATGTACACAGTGGTCACACCCATGTTGAACCCTTTTATCTACAGCCTTAGGAACAGGGACATGAAAGAGGCCCTGGGGAAACTCTTCAGTAGGGCAACATTTTTCTCACAGTGATATGACATTTATTTAAATCAGAACCTCACTTTGGTTGACCTCATGTATTTGATTTTCCATTTGAATATTTTTCAAAACTTTAATGTTTCCACCCTAAGACAAATGGTGGCATGTTGGGTGTGCTTGGCAAATATTTGTTGCCCAGAATTTCAATCCCATATTAACAATGCTCTCTTTTATAAATACTTTTTGATCAGCAAATGCTAAGTTAATATTATTACTTATTTCTGCAACTTGGGGGCATGAATAATAACAATAATTTATAGTTTGGTTATCCTTTATTTGAGATTTTTGTAAACCCTTATATTTTGGGCCCATAATCTCAGGCTTTAACATGCCCCAGAATCTAAAAAATTAGCTGTATCATTTTACTACATTCTCTTAAGTATCTTTTTTTTTTTTTTGCAAATCCTCTAATTTTTAATAAAAGCTCCCAATTGGATTTTTATGTAAGCTTTTCAGTTTCAAAATACTATATGGATCAAACAAAATGTGTACAGTCAGGGTAAGGTCTGCAAAGGTCACCAGCATTTAAACCCCATTGTAATGGGGTAACTCAGTGATGGGCATTAAGGAGGGCACATGACACGATGAGCACTGGTGCTATATGCAAACAATGAACCACTGAACATCACATCAAAAACCAATGATGTACTATACCCTAGGTAATTGATTTTATTTTATTATTTTTTTATAATAATATATTTTTATTATATTATGTTAGTCACCATACAGTACATCCCTGGTTTTTGATGTAAAGTTCCATGATTCATTAGTTGCGTATAACACCCAGTGCACCATGCAATACGTGCCCTCCTTACTACCCATCACCAGCCTTTTAAATAAATAAATAAACAAATGAATAATAAATAAATAAATAAATAAATAAATAAATAAACCCCACTGTAACATGTCTTGATTTGTATGACCTGCCCAGGAAGACAGAAACTACCAAGGCCAGATGGTAGGAGGATAAGGCAGTGGGGGAAGCTGAGTGTCCTCACTATACACGTAAGGGAATTAAGGCCCAGGAGAGGGGTGCCTGTCCAGGGAGCAATGGTCTCTGGTGTCCCCTGCAGAGCACGGGTTCTTCCCACTGTTTCCTGTTTCCCTCAGAACCACACTAATGGTGATAATTGTTCTGTCTCCAAGACCCCAGGGACTTTCTGCTGAATACCTATATGCTTGCCAGAATAGAAATGTGCAAGGTAAGGGTCAAAGAAACTTAAAAGCCTTATTTTGGTAAATCTTATGTATCTTAAACAGATTTTCCATCCATCTTTATAGATCTTTTGCCATCAGGGAAATACAAATCAAAACCACAATGAGATACCACCTTTACCAGTTAGATCTTTTTAAATCAAGGTATCCAAACTGTTTGTCACTTGAATAAGAGGAAGTGTATTACTCTCTGCCCATGATATAAAATGTTACAACAACAGCTCTAAACATGGAGGGCCCTGTAGGAAATCAAGACTCACCAACCCTCCTTTGCCAAAACTGTGTGGATGTTGCTGGTTAGCCCCCCTATAGAATCATAAATGAAAGCATGCTTCATGCTGGTCTCCTCTGTAAATTAACCAAATTGTAGTTCATCTTCTGAAAGCATCATTGTTTTCCTATAAATGCCACTCCAGGTTTAGCACTGACTATCTATGGACATCTCACCTTCCCAAGTGAAGAATAAAAGCAAAGTTTCTCAAACTTTATTGTGCATTTCTGTCACAGGGATAAAAGCGACAGCAAAGGGAATATAGTCAATGTTATTATAAGAATGTTGTATGGTGACAGGTGGTAGCTATACTTGTGGTGAGCATGGCATAATGCGTAGGAAAGTTGAACCACTGTTGTACACTTGGAACTAACGTAACATCATTTGTCAACTTAAATAACTCAAATTAAACAAAAAATTCCTGGAGAGGTGATTTAAACACCTGGAATCTACCACCACGAGTTCCAATTCAGTAGTTCTGGGGTGGGACCCCCAAATTTGCATTTCTAACAAGTTTCCACATGACATTGATGCTGCAGATCTGTGAACTACAATTTGAAGAGCACTGGTGTAAAGACTTAAATCATGGAAGTTGTGGGATCCCACGACATCCTAAGCTATGACCTAACTAGGGGAAACAGAAATCTGGCAGGAAAGGGCCAGTAAAGAGATCTTTCCACATCTCTTTTTGGGCTCACACTCTGATATTCTTCCTATGGACAGTGTTTCCTCAAAGTCTGCCCTTAGAACCATATGCCTCCGAGAATTACCTGGCCCCAGATCTCATGGATGAGCATCTCTGGAGGTGAAGCTAGGATCTGCATCTTTAACAAACTCCCAGGCGATTCTGCTGAACATCAAAGTTTAGAGACATCGCCCTAGGGCATCTGTACTGGAGGGAGGGAGAAGAGGACTGAGCAATTAATACATACTTAATGAGTGTCTCTACCCAAGAGCTTGGTGTCCTGTCCCCTTGGGCTCTCTCCCTGGTGGTTTGAGTGGACTCTTCACATCTCCATTTCTGAAGCTGGTGAATTAAGAAGAGTAGCTCCAGGCTCATGACTTTTCCCTGTGTCAGGGAAAGGGTTAGGACCACAGAAGTTGTAGGCTGAATCTCTGGTCTCTGGGTATCCTCCCAAGAAGCTGAGAAACCAAATCCATACTCCAGAAGCTAGGTGACTTGAGCATAAAGTTCAGAACAGAACTGGGTATCCTTCATCAGGAGCAGGTGTGTGTGTGTGTGTGTGTGTTCATCACTTCTCTGTGCTCTCCCTGAAGTCACTTCTTATTACTAGTTCCTAAACAGAAGGATACCAACTCACCACTGGCCACTGACTCTCAGACCTTTAACCCTAGGCTTTGGGGAGATGAGGAAGAGAGCCAGCTGGCTGCATAAAATTAGTGGGCATATCACCAGATCCAGGCTGGGGGCCCCATCTCATCATTCAAGTCCTAGATGTCAGAATCCTAGGTCTCAGTTGCTTAGTGTTAGTGTGGCTTAGTTCTTAGCTGCTCTTAGTGCATGCAGTGTCAACCAGCCCTTTCCAATGCTTCTCTCCAAAGTCCCTGACCACTCCCTCCCCTTTGAACAGCATTGTGCTTCCACCTAAAAGTATATTCAAAAGACAACTTTTACTTAGAGAGCTCTGATTCCTTTTTTTTTTTTTTGCTTTATACAGCACCTATATTATAGCTTTCTTAGAATCTGATGATTTCCTGCCTGAAATTCCTAGTATAGTCTCATACCCTCATAGAAAGCATCAAGCCTTGGGCCCAGGAAAGATCTTTCTTTCTTTTTTTATCTTGAAGGTACTTTTTTAAAAATTACATTAGCCAACATTAGTTTCAGATGTAGCGTTCAATAATCTATCAGTTGCCTATAACATCCGGTACTCATCACATCACATGCCCTCCTTAATGACCATCACCCAATTACCCCATCCCCCCACATCCCCTCCAGCAACCCTCAGTTTGTTTCCTATAGTTAAGAATCTCCCATGGTTTTTCTCCCTCTCTGATGACTTCCAATTCTGTTTTCCCTTCCTTCCCTTACAGTCCTTTGTCCTGTTTCTTATAGTCCACATAAGAGTGAAAGCATATGATAACTGTCTTTCTCTGATGATTGACTTACTTTGCTTGGCATAATAACCTCAAGTTCTGTCCACATTGATGTAAATAGTAAGTATTCATCCTTTCTGATGGCTGAGTAATATTCCATTCCATACACATACACACACACACACCCCCCACATCTTCTTTATCCATTCATCTGTCAATGGACATCTCGGATCTTTCCACGGTTTGGATATTGTGGACATTGCTGCTATAAACATTGGGGTGCAGGTGCCCCTTCCCATCATTACATTTATATCTTTGGGGTAAATACCTAGTAGTGCAATTGCTGGGTCATAGAGTAGCTCTATTTTTAACTTCTTGAGGAACTTCCATATCATTTGCCAGAGTGGCTATACCAGCTTGCATTCCCACCAATACTGTAAGAGGGTTCCCCTTTCTCTGCATCCATGCCAATATTTGTTGTTTCCTGTTTTGTTAATTTTAGCCATTCTGACTGGTGTGAGGTGATATCTCATTGTGGTTTTGATTTGTATTTCCCTGATGGCTAGTGATGTGGAGCATTTTTTCATATGTCTGTTGGCCATTTGTATGTCTTCTTTAGACAAATGTCTGTTCATGTCTTCTGCCCATTTCTTGACTAGATTGTTTTTTGAGTGTTGAGTTTCATAAGGTCTTTATTTATCTTGTATACTAGCCCCAATTACATTTTCTTGGGTTCCACTGAAGATAAGGCCCTGAGTTTTTTCACAGGAGTTTTTTGCATTTTGTATTTAATAGGAGCAATATCACCTCATGTAGGATGCCTCCTAGGAGTGAGGTGTTTGACATACATTGCCTTATTTCTTTTTGATTCAGAGACTAGTATCCCAGTTTTAGAGAGGAAAATCTGAGGCTCCAAGAGGTGCAATACCTTGCCCAAAGACATAGATCTGACAAATAATGGAAAGGTGATTTTAATACATTCTGTCTGATCTCAAAGCCCGTGCTTTGCCCTCTACAGCACACAGCCTCACTGTCAAATATTAGTTATCTGTAAGCCGTGGTTGAAGTATTATTGACCAGAAGGCTAGATGTGGTGGAGTGACAGTCCATATGTGATCTTTACAAGAGGTTTATGCAGAAAAAAAGAGGTATGATCAAGTTTTATCCAAGGGATTTTTATTAAAATTCCAAATCCCATAGACTAGATAAGTTTACTAGTTTAGGAAGGAGTAATCCTATTTATAAAGCATGAGGGAAACCAGACAGAGTGGAGAGAAAGTGGGAGAAGTCCAGAACAGTGGGCTGTCGGAGATGTCATTCTCTACCAGGCAGGATGTGGTTGGACTCCGCCTGTATTCCCAACTTCATCAATGCTCGCATCATTGCTGCATATGACCTTTGCCTATATCAGGTTATAATCCTATAGTGAAGTGGCTTTATGGCACCTGAACCCTGCTCAAAATCTGCCTGTTGAGGGGGAGTGAGCAGTCAAGAGGGAGAAATGAAACAGAGAGCAGGAAACTAACACTGATTTGTGCCAACTATCTGCAGTGGTGCTTCACTAATGTTATCCTATTAATAGTCACAATTTTCTCATGACTGAGGCTTATAGTCATATCTCCAATTTGGAGATAAGAAAATTGAGTCTCAAACTGGGTCACTTACCCAGAACACACAAACATGAAGTGGTATTGCCAGAATGTGAATCTATTTCTAATTGCCTTGCTTTTCTAATACACCACACAGCACTCAGACATAAGGCTCTATCCTTAACAAGAGGAGCATGAGGCTGGAGAACCAGAGCAGCATGTCCGAATTCCTCCTCCTGGGGCTCCCCATCCGGCCAGAGCAGCACAGTGTGTTCTTCTCCCTGTTCCTGGGCATGTACCTGACCACAGTGCTGGGGAACCTGCTCATCGTCCTGCTCATCAGGCTGGACTCTTGCCTCCACACCCCCATGTACTTCTTCCTTAGCCACTTGGCGCTCACAGACGTCTCCTTTTCATCCGTCACAGTCCCCAAGATGCTGATAAACATGCACTTTCAGGATCAATCCATCCCCTATGCAGGGTGTGTAACACAGACGTATTTTTTCATATTTTTTACTGATCTGGACAATTTCCTTCTCACCTCAATGGCATATGATCGATACGTGGCTATCTGTCACCCTCTCCGCTACACCACCATCATGAGAGAGGGGGTGTGTATTTTGCTAGTAGCTGTATCCTGGATACTCTCCTGTGCCAGTGCCCTGTCTCACACCCTCCTCTTGGCCCAGCTGTCCTTTTGTGTTGACAACGTTGTCCCCCATTTCTTCTGTGACCTTGGTGTCCTTCTCAAGCTCTCCTGCTCAGACACATCACTTAATGAGCTGGTCATTTTCACAGCAGGAGTGGTAGTCATTATCCTCCCACTAACATGCATCTTGATTTCTTATGGCCACATTGGAGCCACCATTCTGAAGGTTCCATCTGCCAGGGGGATCTTCAAAGCCTTGTCCACATGTGGCTCCCACCTCTCTGTGGTATCTTTGTATTATGGGGCAATCATTGGGCTTTATTTTTTCCCTTCATCCAGCAGTTCCAGTGACAAGAACATAATTGCCTCTGTGATGTACATGGTGGTCACTCTATTGCTTAACCCTTTCATTTACAGCCTAAGGAACAGAGACATGAAGGGGGCCCTGGAGAAACTCTTCAACAGGGCAATGGTCTTATGTCAATGACATCTGCTCATCTTTATAACAGACATGTGTATTCATGTGTCCCCAGATGCTAGACCCCTAATCTTGAGCCTAGCATGGAGTAAGTGCTCAGTAAATATTTGATAACTTCAATTACATTCTGTTACAGCTATTGTCTCTTTTCCTACCAATTCTTTAGTATGAATTGTGAATTCTGAGTTCATAGTACTGATTATTGCTCTTGTCTATTAGATTGCGATATCACATAGCTAATAGAATGTATGTCTCTCCTCTTATTTCCCGGGAATTTATTAGTTCTTAAATAGCTTTATTGAGGTATAATTGACATATAAATGTTATATGTATTTAAAGTGTACAATTTAAATTTTGGGGGGGTGGTTTCCTTTTTTAAATTTAAAACCAATTAATTAACATATAGTGTATTATTAGTTTCAGAGGTAGAGTCCACTAATTCATCAGTTGCATATAACACCCAGTGCTCATTCCATCAAGTGCCCCCCTTAATGTCCATCACCCAGTTACCCCATCCCCACAGGTCCCTCCCCTCCAGCAACCCTCAGTTTGTTTCCTATGCTTAAGAGTCTCTTAGGGTCTGTCTCCCTCTCGGACTTCATCTTGTTTTATTTTTCCCAGGTTTGTTTCTTTTACTAACCAGAATCATGCTATATGTATTGTTTTTTGTTTTTGTTTTTATTTTTTTATAATAATATTTTTATTATATTATGTTAGTCACCATACAGTACATCCCTAGTTTTTTATGTAAAGTTCCATGATTCATTAGTTGCGTATAACACCCAGTGCACCATGCAATACGTGCCGTTTTTTGATGTGCTTGTTGGAGATGTTCTCAGCCTAGCACACTCCTTTTATCCATTATATATTTCACATAAATAGTGTCACTGTTTGTGTTGCTTCATTCTGCTGTTATAATTATGCCTACTTTTGTGCACAAACTTGAGCACAGGGGCTGGAATTTGAGGGGAAGAGTGTCAGTTTGAGCCCTTGTCAATCTGAGGTGAAGGCACGATGATTTGGCATTGAGCAGGTGGCTGGCAGTGCTTGCTGACTCAGGCAGGAGGGTGGCTGGACTCTGGATTTGGGACCCACAGGCCGACGGCATTGTGTGTGACAGGGACGTGCTGGTTTTGCTTTTAACTTTTGTTTTTCTGGGAAATTCTCTCTCTCCTTCTATTCTAAATGAAAGCCTTGCTGGATAGAGTATTCTTGGCTATAGATTTTTTTCCTTTTAGCAGTTGGAATTTATCACACCGCTCCCTTCTGGCCTGCAAAGTTTCTGCTGAAAAACCCACTGATAGCCATATGGGGTTTCCCTTGTATGTCACTGCTTTCCTTTCTCTAGCTGCTTTTAAAATTCTCTCTTTATCACTAGTTTTGGCCATCTTATTTACTTTGTGTCTTGGTGCAAACCTCTTCAGGTTGGTTTTGTTAGGGGCTCTCTGTGCCTCCTGGATCTGGATTTCTCTTTCCTTCCCCAGTTTCAGGAAGTTTTCAGCTATTATTTCTTCAGACAAATCTTCTGCCCCCTTTTCTCACTCTTCTCCTTCTGGGATCCCTATCATGCAACTGTATGCTTGACAGTGTCGCTGAGTTCCCTGGGTCTATTCTCATTTTGTGTATTCCCCCCCCCCATCTGCTTAGGTTGATTACTTTCCATTACTCTGTCCTCTGGGTGGCTGATCCATTCTTGTACTTCCTCTTGTTCACTATTTATTCCAGGTGGCCTATTTTTATTTCCATTTAGTGAGTCCAATGACTCTAATTGGTTCTTTTTTACATCTCCTATCTCTTGGTGGAGGGTCTCAAAGAGGTCACTCTTTTCTCAAGTCTAGCAAGGATCTTTATGAGCATTACTTTAAGTTCTTGATCAGACATATTATTTATCTCCATTTTGTTTAGGTCTCTTGCTCTGATTTTGTTCTGCTCTTTCATTTGAGACACATTTCTCTGTCTCTTCATTTTGTCTATTGTTGTGTCTATTTCTATGTGTATAGTGTACAACTTGATGTTTTGCTAGGTACATGTTGTGAAATGATCACCACAATCAAGCTAATATATCTATCTATCACCTCTACACAGTTATCATTTTATTTTATTCTTGTGTGTGTGGTGAAGAGATTTAATTTAAGACCCATTCTCCTAGCAAACATGAAGAATACAATACAGTATTGTTATCTATAGTCATCTTGCTGTACATGAGGTCTCAAAAACTTGTTCATCTTGCATAACTGAAACTTTGTACAATATGCCAGGTGAAATAAGTCAGACTCAGAAAGACAAATCCTGCATGATCTCACTTTTATGTGGAACATAAAATAGTCTAATTCATAGAAGCAGATAATATGATGGTGGAGGCCAGGAACTAGGGGAGGGGGAAATTGGGTGATATTGGGAAATTATGAGTTTTTAAGAACCTTGGAAGACTAACAGGGCTCCCTTGGCATAGAAAATTTGCAGAATTGGGAATGTGAAAGGTATCTCTTTTCCTTTCCTCACCTCTTATCCTGTGTTCTCCTATTTGCTGCTGCTGATGGATCAGGAAAAGAAAGTGTATGCTGCCCTTTATAGCTCCAGGATACTATCCAGTGTTATGAGTTCAGTGGCTCCACTTAGGAATTTGAGGCTTCTGGATTTTAGGAACATTGGTTACTCTTAACAGACTACGGTGAACTTCGGTCAGCAGTTCACTATCAGACCAGTTATCTATGAAGCTTTCTGACTTCATGTGTGATTTTCTGTTATTATTTTATTATTTTTTATTTTTTATTTTATTTATTTTTTAATAATATTTTTTTATTATATTATGTTAGTCAACCTACAGTACATCCCTAGTTTTTGATGTAAAGTTCCATGATTCATTACTTGCGTATAACACCCAGTGCACCATGCAATATGCATGTGTGATTTTCAATCAAGAGATAGCCTCAATCTGGATGGGAAATGAGATAGACAAAGAAGGCATCCATAGCCTAGAGTCTTCTGTTGCCCCCACTGAATTTTGTGACTTTCTCATTCAATCTCTTATCTATCTCCCTGAAAATCATTTCTACTCAGCTTAGTGACCCAGGTTTGTATTATGAGCCCAAGTAATCAATGTTCTTCAGCATTCAGTGAAGGATCACATAGTTCTCTTTCTTCAGGCTGTACTTAGTTAAGGATAAACATGATCACAAATACTTGTGAGATTCAGGGGCACCTGGGTGGCTCAGTTGGTGAAGCGTCTGCCTTCAATCAGGTCGTGATCCCAGGGTCCTGGGATCAAGCCCCGCATTGGGCACCCTGCTCGACGGGAACCCTGCTTCTCCCTCTCCCACTCCCCCTGCTTATGTTCCCTCTCTCACTGTCTCTCTCTCTGTCAAATAAATAAATAAAATCTTAAAAAACAAAAAACAAATACTTGTGAGATTCAGCACCATGCAGTTAAAACAGAAGAGTATTTGGGAAAGACAGATCTCAATTGTATCTACCAAAGTGTGTGGCCTCAGGCAATTTACTTATTTCCTCTGAACCTCAATTTCTTCTTCTGTGTAAACAGAAGAATTATAAAACATCTAATGTTTTTTATTTGAAATAAATAAAATACTAAATTTGGCTTAGCCTTAAAACCAACCAAAAATAATGAATATTAGTTTTCCCTCCTTGTGCATCAGAGATGAATTTTGGAGCAGAAGTTGCACAGATACTCCTGAATTATGGTGATTGTCAGAGCACAGCATATAGATTATATCCCCAGTTCAAAGGCAATCAGCTGTCCTAGGATGCAGCAGCACATCTTCTCTGGCTTGAGTTAGAACCAAATGACTAAGGAGTAATGGATGAGTGAATTTGTGGGTGGGTAGGTGAAGAAAGACAGATCAACAGACTATATTACTCTCTACTTGTTCAATAATAACTTCAAGAGTGGCCCTTGACCTGGGAGCTGATGAAGCTTCTGTTTAACATCCTAGCTTTCCTTGTGGAAGGCCAGGGAGTGCCCCCACCCTCACCCTGCCTGATTAAACTACAGCCATGGAGTCATTTTGTCTGCAGACTCAGCCTCAACCAGAGCCAAAACAAAACCTGAATAGGGCTGGAACTATTCTTGCTGGTCTAGAGAAAGCTTGACTTGGTTGGCCCAGACACACACTTGATTACTTGCCTCAGTTTTTCTGTTTGCACTGCAGTTCTTTGTTTGGATCCCTGACCATCTGCCTAGCCCTATCAGACCCATCCTGGGGGGTAGATAATGCTGTCATTCATATTTTTAGCCATGGGCTAGTGACATTACTCTAAATGGACTTTTCTGAAGAAATGTCGAGTCCACTTGCCTACTGGGAAGTGTTCTAGCAATACCTATCCCACTAGATTGGTTTTCCTTGGTTGTGGACAGCCCAAAGCAAACTGGTATGTGTCACATTGATTTGGATATGTATACAGAACTTCTGGGAATCACTTTTGAAGTATGTGCTTTATTTGGTGCATTTCCCCTCAGCCATATCTGAGCTGTCTCATGATCTTCCCCAATAAAGTATCCCATTGGACTTAGAACAAAGTTTGCTACATTTTTGAAAAATGTGAATGTGTGACATAATCACAAGTTTACAAATACTTTAAGAAATTAGTAATTATTGACATTTCAACTGACCAATTTTTATAACCTTCTCAAAAGTTAAAGTTACCATTAGTTCTTTTTTCATTTTTTCCTTTCTTAATTGAAATCTAACTAATTAACATATACTATATTCTCAGTTTCAGAGGTAGAGTATAGTGATTCATCAGTTGCATGTAACACCCAGTGCTCATTATACCAAGTGCCCTCCTGAATGCCCATCACCCAATTACCCCATCCCTCCACCCACATCCCCTCCAGCAACCCTGTCTTTTCCCTATAGTTAAGAGTCTCATGGTTTTCCCCCCTCTCTGTTTTAACATTATTTTATTTTTCCTTCCCTTCCCCATGTTCATCAAACACACACACACACCACACATTATATTATAATATATATATTATATCGATACATATGATATATATATTGATATATATGATATGGATAGCATATATATCGATATCATATGTATGTCAAAATAAGATTTTTATCCTTAAAGTTTACACATCAGAGTTGAAGTTGTATATATATCTTATTTTTATATATATACATTATACATATATAATAAATATACATAATACATATATGATTTATATATATTTTGTTATAGATGGAAAGTGTATGAGAGGATCTACTAAAGAAAGAACTAGAATTGGAGTGCCTGAGTGGCTCAGTTGGTTAAGTGTCTGCCTTCAGCAGGGAGCCTGCTTCTCCCTCTCCCACTTCCCCTGCTTGTGCTCTCTCTCTGTCAAATAAATAAATTTTTAAAAGAATTAGAATCACTTAGCTTTTAAAGGAAAAAATCACAAGTGCTGCATTGATTATTGCCCTTGAATCCAAGAACGTTTCTTTCAGAAAGAAGTTATAAATGAAATCAGGAGGGGACTCAAGTATATACAAATTTTAATTTATTTGTCATTAAGGATAATTAAAGTAAATACCAGAAAAATAGTGAGACTTTCCTTATCATATAGGTTCTGTCATTCATTAGCTATTTAGAAAGTTACCTTATCTATGTCAGTGTGTCTAAACCTGATCATATAGAGGTAGATAAAGACACACCTCCATATGAAAGAAGGGAACATTTTAGTAGTGTAGAGATAGGTGAACTAAAAATATACAGGAGTATTAAAAAGTGCTTTAATATAATACTACTACTAATAATTGTGCTTATTGTACATGATTGCTGTTTTAGGCATGGTCTTAAAAGTTTTACCTCTTTTAACACTCATAATAATCCTGTGAAGCATGTGCATTATTATCTGCATTTTTCAGTTGAGGGAAATGGGCTTAGAGACAATGACCTAAATATAATAAATGGTAGTAACACAGGGAGGATATAGTTAACGCTGACTGGATATCACTGAAAGCTTTATAAGGGAGGAACTTCTGTAGCTGGTTGTTGAAGGGTTATGATACATAATGAGAGAAATGGCAGTCTTTTTTTTTTTTTAGTGTGGGGAGGAGGGGCAAAGGGAGAGGGAGAATCTTAAGCAGCCTCCATGCCCAGCATGGATCCCGACCCCACAACCCCAAGATCATGACCTGAGCTAAAATCAAGAGTCAGATGCTTAACCAACCGAGCCACCTAGGTGTCCCAAGAAATGGCAGTCTTGGCAGAGGGAATAGAGTGAATGAGGGCATTGAAATAGCATAGTAAGTTCAGGGAAATGTAAAAAAGTGGGTGTCGCTAAAGCATATATGTGCATGAGTTGAGGGCGACTCAAGAAATGAATCTAGACAGGCAGACAAGGACTATATGCTGAAGGGGTTAGGATGCCCTGTTGGAGGCTCTAAACATTGCCTTGCAAGTGATTGGATGCCATTGGCTGGGGGTGGGATGCACTAGGGATTAAATCTGGGTTATGTTTGTATCTTAGAAAGATTAGTCATGGGGCGCCTGGGTGGCTCAGTCGTTAAGCGTCTGCCTTTGGCTCAGGGCGTGATCCTGGCATTCTGGAATAGAGCCCCGCATCAGGCTCCTCCGCTGGGAGCCTGCTTCTTCCTCTCCCACTCCCCCTGCTTGTGTTCCCTCTCTCACTGGCTGTCTCTCTATCAAATAAATAAAATCTTAAAAAAAAAGAGAAAGATTATTCAGGTAACCAATGTGCCAGATGGGTTGGCAATGAATTGGAAAGCCTAGAGACAGAGAGCTCGATTAGAAGGTCATTGTACATCCAGGTCACAGATGATGTATGTCTGAATGAAGACAATGGCATGGGGACAGACAAAAGAATATCATCAAAGGTACAGCAGACTGGTCTTTGTAATTAATGGGAAGTAGGTGGTAGAATAGATTGTTCTGGATTTCTGGTCTTGTGAACTGGTATTTAAGAACATAATGGAAGGCTAGAACTTTCAATAATTTTGATCAGGTTTTAAAGTCTTTTAAAAGTGAGGAAACAAGTTTCTAACCACCTGCTTTTTTAAAAAAGTCTCCAAGCAAGAGGAAGGCCAATGCCATAAATGGGCAAATTAGAAAGCTCTTCATCATTACCCCCAATTCTATCCAATTAAAAGCACATCCTACTCACATTACACTACCTAAACGCAAAGATTTATAAATAATTTGTACCCTATTGTGAATTATTTTATTGTCAACATCATATTAACTCTATTTAAATGGGTGACCTTAAAGGAATAGAAGTTTGAACATAGGGATTGGGGTGGGTGTACTAGGATGTATCATGAGAAGAATAAATTTGGAACTCTGAATACAGTGGTAACTACTCTGGCTGGATAGAATCTAAGAATGTTAGACTACTGAACAGTGATAGGTAACAGAATCTCCTGGTGGATCTTTGTACACTCTGTGCTGACCTAATTGCTAACTGCCACAAATGGTATTGGGGAAACCAAAATGGACATGCGGTCTCATCTCCTAGTTTGTTTGAGGCCTGTGGAAAAGCCCAAAACAGGGTCCAAACATGCCTGCACTGTCAGTGGATTAAGATCCCTGAGGGTCAGAATAGAGAAAGAAACGAGAAGGCCATCTAGAAAAAGCAGCATCTAGAGAAACCAGAAGGTGGGGCTAATTGGGCCAGTTTGTGTAGCAGGATCAGGATAATGAGGGGACATATATGGCAGGATAGTGTGGGGCTGTATCCAGTAATCTCACACCTCAGCCTCCCTCATGTCCACAAGCTGTGTCATCAGGAGCTTAGAACTCTGCCAAGGAACCCTCTCCTGAAAGAACTGATCATGAGAAGTTAGAGGACATTTTCTTGCCAGTTCAAAGGACAGAAGAAAGCTAGGCTTTCAGTGGCCCATAGTCTCTAGAACAATAAATGTCAATAGAAAGAAGAGAGTTGCAGACTAAGGAAACCAGAAGAGAAGGACTTCAGGGTGGCCACCAGCTTCAGCCCTGATTATGTGAGAATGCCCACCTGGCTCCACCAAGGATTCCTACAGAGAATATCTGAAAAGGAAATCTAGAGAGGAAAACGGAAGTCCCAGTTCAGGTCCTCAAACAAATGGAATCCTCAAGTACTAAGATATGGCATGCTGCTTGACAGGATTCACATCTGTGCTCACCAATCGTGGAAGGCTGAGACAGTTTGATTGTGTGAAAGATGCTCAAAAATTATTTGCTGAAAGAAACGAAGGAATCGTGAAACATTTTAAGATAGGTTGAATCTGAGAAACAAACTGCAATGGGGAGGGGGATTTAGGCAGCTGGTAGATACTTGGTTATACCAGGGAGATGTAAAGAATTTAAATGATATGGCCTTTGTTTGTTAAGAATCGTATCTTAAGGGGTGCCTGGGTGGCTCAGTCGTTAAGTGTCTGCCTTCGGCTCAGGGCGTGATCCCGGAGTCCTGGGATAGAGCCCCACATCGGGCTCCTCCACTGGGAGCCTGCTTCTTCCTCTCCCACTCACCCTGCTTGTGTTCCTCTCTCGCTGTATCTCTCTCTGTCAAGTAAATAAATAAAATCTTTTAAAAAATGAATCATATCTTAAATATTTCTAAGATTCTTGGAGGCAGAAGAAAACTTATATGCCTACAAAAATAATTTTCTCCATCTCTGCAACTAATTTATGTGACAGGTGACTCTTTTAGATCTAAAGGCAAACCTGAGCCAAATAAAGAAAGATGGTTACTGTGTTCATGCTTATTAGTCACAAAAACGATGCTGGCATCAGACATTTCTGACCAGTAAAGGAAAGAGGCAGCACAAGGAACTCACCCTTCCTGGTAAAATGTCCCACAGGAAGTGGGGTAACCAGCATAGAAATCTCAGGTTTGAACTTCAGTCTTCTGATGGGGAAACACTTTATCTATCCTGCCTCTCCCAGAACATAACCACCATCCTTACTTATTTTGTCTTAACCTCCCCCTAGTGTTACAAACAAGACAGCCCCCCATTATTTATGATTGGCAAATTAATAATCTAGAATGAAAGTGTTATGAAAGCAGGGACTGTGTCTTGTCCCATGCTGTACCCCTCGCACTTCTAACAGCTCCCAGCACATAGCAGGTGTCTGGTAGAGATGAAGAGTGACATCAGTAATATTAAGCTTTCATATATTGAAAATCTACTATTATTAGTCACTATATGAAATGCACTTCATAGTTTATCTCAGTTCATCAAATCTTCCAGTCACCTTATTAAATAAAGATTACTATCTCCATTTTAGAGATGAGAAGACTAAGACTCAGAGAGGTTAGGTAACAGAACTAAAATCTGATGGCTAGTATGGGGCAGACCCAAAACTGAAGCCAAGTTTGTCTGACTTCAAGCCTACGGCTTTTCATTAAAAGTTGCGATCATTATATATAAGAGGATAAAATTCTCATGCGACTGAGGAGCCTATTAAGGGCCCCCTTCCTGTCCTCATTCCTTAGGCTATAGATAAATGGGTTCAACATGGGGGTCACCACAGTGTACACTGCAGCTGTGGCAATGTCCTTCTCTTCAGAGGCAGCAGAGGCAGGGTGCAGGTAAGCACTGAAGAGCGTCCCATAGAACACACAGACGACACAGAGATGGGAACTACAGGTGGAAAAGGTCTTGCCCCCCCCAAGGAGTTTGGACCCTCAGGATGGCTAATACAATGTGGATGTAAGAGATGACAATGCAGATAAAAGGGACAATGAATACTGTGCCCCCTAAGGCAAAAACGATCAACTCGTTGATGTGGGTGTCAGAACACGACAGCTTCAGGACAGGAGTTATGTCATAGAAAAAGTGAGCTATTTCCCCAGCAACACAGAAGGACAGCCGAGCCATGAGGAGGGTGTGAGTCAGGGCAATGATGTGGGTGAGGACCCAGCATAATGCAAGCAGCAGGGTACAGATTCGGGGGCTCATGAGCATGGAGTATTGGAGAGGGCGGCAAATGGCCGAATAACGGTCATATGCCATTACGGCCAAGAAGAAGCTGTCCAGATCGCCAAACATCAGAAAGAAATACATTTGTGTGAGGCAACCAGCATAGGAGATGGTGTGATGCTGAGTCTGAACATTTGCCAGGATCTTGGTAACTGTGGAAGATGTTAAGCCTACGTCAACAAGAGATAGGTTGGCCAGAAAGAAGTACAAGGGGGTGTGGCCAGGATGATGAGCACATTCCCAGTCAAGATGACAAGATACATACACAGGAAAATTCCAAACAGTAACTGCTCTTGCTCTGGTGACTCAGATAATCCTCGGAGGAAAAATTCAGAGATACTGGATTGGTTTTCCATGACTCTGCAGCATCTGAAAGCTAGAGAGGACAGTTAGATGCCAGATTTCTTCTAGAACTCTACATGTAAGTGTAGATTGCTCTGGGTAGCATGGACATTTTAACTATGTTAATTCTTCCGATCCATGAGCATGGAATATTTTTCCATCTTTTTATGTCTTCCTCAATGTCTTTCAAGAGTGATTTGTAGTTTCTAGGATATAGATCCTTTACGTCTCTGGTTAAGTTAATTCCAAGATAACATATGATTTTTGTTGCTATTGTAAATGGGATGGATTCCCTAATTTCTCTTTCTTCAGTCTCATTGTTCGTGTATAGAAATGCAACTGATTTCTGAGCATTGATTTTGTATCCCGCCACATTACTGAATTACTCTATAACTTCTAGTAGCTTGGGAGTGGATTCTTTTGGGTTTTCCATATAGAGTATCATGTCATCTGCGAACAATTGTTGGAGAGGATGTGGAGAAATGTGATCCCTCCTACATTGTTGGTGGGAATGCAATTGGTACAGCCACTCTGGAAAACAGTGTGGAGGTCCCTTAAAAAGTTAAAAATTGAGCTACCCTATGATCCAGCCATTGCACTACTGGGTATTTACCCCAAAGATACAGACATAGTGAAGAGAAGGGCCATATGCACCCCAATGTTCATAGTAGCATTGTCCACAATAGCTAAATTGTGGAAGGAGCCAAGATGCCCTTCAACAGATGACTGGATTAAGGAGATGTGGTCCATATATACAAGGGAATATTACTCAGCTATCAAAAAGAACTATTTCTCAACATTTGCTGCAACATGGACGGCACTGGAGGAGATAATGCTAAGTGAAATAAGTCAAGCAGAGAAAGACAATTATCATATGGTTTCTCTCATCTATGGAACATAAGAACTAGGAAGATTGGTAGGGGAAGAAAGGGATAAAGAAAGGGGGGGTAATCAGAAGGGGGAATGAAGCATGAGAGACTATGGACTCTGGGAAACAAACTGAGGGCTTCAGTGGGTAGGGGAGTGGGGGAATGGATAGGCTGGTGATGGGTAGTAAGGAGGGCATGTACTGCGTGGTGCATTGGGTGTTATACACAGCTAATGAATCATCGAACTTTACATCGAGAACCAGGGATGTCCTGTATGGTGACTAACATGATATAATAAAAAATATTATAAGAGAAAAAAAAAGAACTCTACATGTAAGGACTCCTAAATCTTTGAACTTCCAAAATCACTTTAAGTTCATTATCTTCCCTAATCAGACTTCACCTCTAATCTGACCCTATTTCCTTCCTCTTCCTTAGGAATCTCATAGATTCTTCCTTTCTTTTCTCTTTTCCTCTGGTCAATCTTTTATACAGAAGGTACTCTTCCAGGGAGGCTCTAGGCATGTTCAGCTCTGGCATTACCAAGCCTTGGACCAAGTCTACCACCCCTATCAGTTTTATCATTGCATTGCACAGTACACGAGTAGACTGAGGTGAGCTGAATTTTACATTCTCTTGATGGCCACAAAATTCATACAAAAAATTTTTAAACCCTCACAATACCTCATTTTAGAGTGAAGGGCATATAAAGAACTCATGTTCCTTTATTTCCTATCATTTCTTTCAAAATAGGAAATACGGAGTTCTGTATTTTCCCTCCTGTGTTTTGAGTTGTCATCAGCAACAGCATCATCCCATAGCTAACAGTTACTAGCCACTTATTACATTTATCAGCCCCTGTTCTAAGCACTTCATACAGATCATCTCCTTTAACCCTTAAACAACACCAGAAAGCAGAGATTATTATTCTTACAATTGTATAGAGAAGAAAACGGAATAACTTGCAGAGGGACCCACAAATATTTGAGACAGAATTCCAACTCATAGCATTGGATACCAGAGACTGTTCATCAATCAAAACAGACAGATAGTGATTTTCTATCATCAAACACTAACCTTTCAAAATTTTATAGTTTCATAACTTTAGCCTCGCTTGCCTTTCCTATCTTTGGTACTTGTCTTTTATAGAAGAACAATGAAGTTTAGGAACTAGAATGACCTACAGCAACATCTGGTCCAGAGGTTGCCAAACATTAGTCTGTGAGATGCTTGCTAAAAGTACAGAATCTTCAGACCTACTGAGTTAAATTCTCTATGATATAATCTGAGTGCCTGTATTTAAAAAACTAGAACGAAAATTAAATCCTCCTCAGGTATTTTGATGCTCAACAGGGATTAAGAAAACTTCCTTTAGTTCAACTAATTGTTCAAGTTTTAGAAAAATAAAGTGATTGAAAAAGTTAACACTGCTCCTTAGAGGAAAAACCAGAGTATCCAGGCTCTCAGACTACTGCTCTTTCTGTTCAGCTGGCTGCCTTCCCCATTTTCCATGACTTTTTGTCATCAATATCTTATGGATCTAAGTAGTTCCTATTCCCAATCTCCATTCAGAGTCCACACCTAAAGAAAAACTAACCTCCAGATCAATAAAGGATATATTGAAGCATTGTTTATATTTTGAAGTTAATACTTCAAACTTTAGCATGAGCAATAACTGAGAACTATCACATATTTATCTACCCCTGAACCCTACACTAATTGAGGAACACATCTCAGAGCTATGTAACTTACTCTGAGAGATGAGAAAGCCACAAGCTATTTTCTCCTCTACTCTATCTCTCGAAGGGGAATGTGATGCCTCATAAAGGTTAGGCTCTCTGATTCGGTACATTCTAATTCCCATGTCCTGGAGGCAGGAGACTCTCTTAAGATCCACATGACTGTGTATCTTGTCAAGAGGAGGGTGATGCAGACCAGCAGACAGCCCCATACTTTCCTGACATTCAGATCCTGCCTTTAGTGGGTTGTTCTTTCATTTCCATTGGGGATCTCAAAGACACTGTGATTTATTTTAGGGAAGAGCTGCACCTGTTTCATGATCTCTGTTGGCATAAAATGCCTTGATCAGACTATTCCTATAGAGGTCCCTCAGTCTATACTACCAATGGGTTAACATCAGAAATCCTCTAAAAAGGGTCCAAAGCTCTACCCAAGGGCCTGTGCTAATATCTCTTGTTCTATTCTTTGGTTCTTCCTTTCCCTAAAAGGGTTTCTCATCCTTCATCCTGTCTAAAGCCTCAGAAAACTCTGTAGATCCTAGAGACAGCAATGAGATGCTTTCTGAACCTCTGGGCAACCCCTGTCATCCCAGAGTGCTAAGATTCCTTTACTTACCTCCACTCCTTCTTCATCTACTGTGTCTGTCAACAAGTAAGAGCTGGCCTGACCATGATGGAGAAAATATTCCAAAGGCAGGAACTGCTAGCCTGCAACTGTTTGTCTCAAGTTTCTCTTCTTACTGCTACGCTGGTTACTGAGAAGAAGGCACTGCAGATGTCCTTAATTTGGGAGGAGGACAGGAAGAGTTCCGATTCTTCTTGACAAACATTGTGTTGGGATTAACTGAAATCAGAGTTTATGGTCAAGAATAATAAATACAGAAGCAAAGGTGAGCTCGCTAAACTGAGGTTAAAAATCAGTTTAGGGAGTGAAAGGGGAAATGAGAGCAAGAGTGAGAGCAAGAGCAAGAGAATGAGAGAGAAGGATTACAGATCAGGAGCCTAAGAGATCAGCAAAGGATTACAAAGCCAAGCCAAGGAAAGATCTGAAGGGAATGCCAGAGATATCTTAGTTACATTTACCAGCTGGAACAAAGAAGACCAGAAAGAAGAGGATCCCTGTCCTGAATATTTAAGATGCTCTGGGACACTTGGTACTCTGATTCCATTCAATCCAGGTCTTCAGGAATTTTGAAGCATTTCATATTTGTATTTTGAAACCTGAACCACGAAGTCCTTGCAAAAGCAATCAGACAACAAAAAGGGATAAAAGGTATCCAAATAGGCATGGAAGAAGTCAAACTGTCTCTCTTCGCAGATGACATGATACTCTGTATGGAAAACCCAAAAGAATCCACTCCCAAACTACCAGAAGTTATAGAGCAATTCAGTAATGTGGCGGGATACAAAATCAATGCTCAGAAATCAGTTGCATTTCTATACACGAACAATGAGACTGAAGAAAGAGAAATTAGGGAATCCATCCCGTTTACAATAACACCAAAAACCATACGTTACCTTGGAATTAACTTAACCAGAGACGTAAAGGACCTATATCCTAGAAACTATAGATCACTTTTGAAAGATATTGAGGAAGACATAAAAGGATGGAAAAATATTCCATGCTCATGGATTGGAAGAATTAACATCCCATTTACAATAGCAACAAAAATCATACGTTATCTTGGAATTAACTTAACCAGAGATGTAAAGGACCTATATTTTAGAAACTACAAATCACTCTTGAAAGACATTGAAGAAGACACAAAAAAATGGAAAAATATTCCATGCTCATGGATCGGAAGAATTAACATAGTTACAATGTCCATGCTACCCAGAGCAATCTACACTTTCAATGCTATCAAAATACCAATGACATTTTTCAAAGAACTGGAACAAAGGCCATAAATTTGTGTGGAATCAGAAAAGGCCCCGAATCACCAAGGAATTGTTGAAAAGGAAAAACAAAGCTTGGGGCATCACAATGCTGGATCTTAAGTTGTACTACAAAGCTGTGATCACAAAGACAGCGTGGTACTGGCACAAAAACAGACACATAGACCAATGGAACAGAATAGAGAACCCAGAAATGGACCCTCGGCTCTTTGGGCAACTAATCTTTGATAAAGCAGGAAAAAACATCCGGTGGGAAAAAGACAGTCTCTTCAATAAATGGTGCTGGGAAAATTGGACAGCTACATGCAAAAGAATGAAACTTGACCACTATCTCACACCACACACAAAGATAAACTCCAAATGGATGAACGACCTCGATGTGAGACAGGAATCCATCAAAATTCTAGAGGAGAGCATAGGGAGCAAGCTCTACGACATTGGCCACAGCAAACTTTTTCATGACACATCTCCAAAGGCAAGAGAAACAAAAGATAAAATGAACTTGTGGGACTTCATCAAGATAAAAAGTTTCTGCACAGCCAAGGAGACAGTCAAAAAAACTAAGAGGCAGCCCACGGAATGGGAGAATATATTTGCAAAGGACACTACAAATAAAAGACTGGTATCCAAGATCTACAAAGAACTTCTCAAACTCAATACACAAGAAACAAATAAACAAATCATAAAATGGGCACAAGATATGGACACTTTTCCAATGATGACATACAAATGGCTAACAGGCACATGAAAAAATGTTCAAAATCATTAGCCATCAGGGAAATTCAAATCAAAACCACACTGAGATACCACCTTATGCCAGTTACAATGGCAAAAATTGACAAGGCAGGAAACAACAATTGTTGGAGAGGATGTGGAGAAAGGGGATCCCTCCTACATTGTTGGTGGGAATGCAAGTTTGTACAGCCACTCTGGAAAACAGTGTGGAGGTCTCTTAAGAAGTTAAAAATGGAGGTACCCTATGATCCAGCCATTGCACACTGGGTAATTACCCCAAAGATACAGACATAGTGAAGAGAAAGGCCATATGCTCCCCAATGTTCAAGGCATCTCTGTCCACAATAGCTAAATCGTGGAAGGAGCCGAGATGCCCTTCAACAGATGACTGGAATAAGAAGTTGTGGTCCATATATACAATGGAATATTACTCAGCCATCAAAAACAATGATTTCTCAACATTTGCTGCAACATGGACGGCACTGGAGGAGATAATGCTAAGTGAAATAAGCAGAGAAAGACAATTATATGGTTTCTCTCATGTATGGAACATAAGAACTAGGAAGATCGGTAGGAGAAGAAAGGGATAAAGAAAGGGCGGAATGAAGCATGAGAGACTATGGACTCTGAGAAACAAACTGAGGGCTTCAGAGGGGAGGGGGGGGGGGGAATAGGATAGACTGGTAATGGGTAGTAAGGAGGACATGTATTGCATGGTGCACTCGGTGTTACACGCAACTAATGAATCATGGAATATTACATCAAAAACCAAGGATGTACTATATGGTAACTAACATAATATAATAAAAAATATTATTATAATATAAAGAAAAGAAAAGAAATGGCTTATGCAAAGGGGAAGAATTAAGATGGTGGAGGAGTAGGGGACCCTAAGTTCATCCAGTCCCTGGAATTCAGTAGGTAGTTATCAAATCATTCTGAACACCTCCAAAATCAATCAGAGATCTGAGAAAATAAATGCTGCAATTCTACAAATAGAAAAGTGACCACTTTTTGGAAGGTAGAAGGTGTGGAGACTTGAATCTGGGATGATATATGTATACTACATATATATGTATATGTCATACATATATATTATATCTATATAATACATATATACTGGGATGATATATGATACATATATATGTATACTACATATATATGTATATGTCATACATATATTATATCTATATAATACATATATACTTACCTTTCTTTCCTATTTCCTATTTTATATATTTTATATATTATATCTATATAATACATATATACTTACCTTTCTTTCCTATTTCCTATTTTGGGATCTAGTTTCTTTTAATAGTCAGAATATACCCAGAATCCAGTTTTCTGTTTTGTTTTGTTTCTTCTTTGATGTTTTCTTATTTTGTGTTGTTTTTGTTTTCTTCTGTATGTGTGTGTGTGTGGTTTTTTTTTTTTGTCATTGTTGTTATTGTTGTCTTTTCTCTCTCATTGTTCTATTCTTTTTTTTTTTTTTTTTAAAGATTTTATTTATTTATTTGANGACAGAGATAGAGACAGCCAGCGAGAGAGGGAACACAAGCAGGGGGAGTGGGAGAGGAAGAAGCAGGCTCATAGCAGAGGAGCCTGATGTGGGGCTCGAACCCATAACGCCGGGATCACGCCCTGAGCCGAAGGCAGACGCTTAACCGCTGTGCCACCCAGGCGCCCCTCATTGTTCTATTCTTTTCTGGATATAATGACAAGATGGCGAAATTCACCCTAAAAGAAAGAACACTGTTGGTGGGAATGCAAACTGGTATAGCTACTCTGGAAAACAGTATGGACATTCCTCAAAATTTTAAAATTGCACTACTAGGTATTTATCCAAATGATACAAACATAGTGATTTGAAAGGGCACATGCACCCCAATGTTTATAGCAGCAATGTCCACAATAGCCAAACTGTGAGATGTCCATTGACAGATGACTGGATAAAGAACATATTGTATATGTAGACAATGGAATATTACTCAGCCATCAAAAAGAATGAAATCTTGCCATTTGCAATGATGTGGATGGAACTAGAGGGTATTATGCTAAGTGAAATAAGTCAGTCAGAAAAAGACAAATATCAGATGATTTCAATCATGTAGAATTTAAGAAACAAAACAGATGGGGCACCTGGGTGGCTCAGTCAGTTAAGCATACACCTTTGGCTCAAGTCATGATCCCATGGTCCTCGGATAGAGCCCCGCATCAGGCTCCTTGCCTAGTGGGGAGCCAGCTTCTCCCTCTCTCTCTGCCTGCCTCTCCCCCGCTTGTTCTCTCTCTCTCACTCTCGCCCTCTCTCTCTGTCAAATAAATAAATCTTTTAAAAAGAAACAAACAAAACAGATGAACATAAGGGTATGGAAGGAAAAATAAAATAAGATGAAAATTGGGAGGGAGATAAAGTGTAAGAGATGCTGAACTCTAGGAAACAAACTGAGTGTTGTTGGAGGGGAGGTAGGTGGGGGGGAAGGGATAAATTGGGTGATGCACATTAAGGAGGGCACTTGATGTAATGAGCATTTGGTGTTATATGCAACTGATGAATCACTAAATTTACCTCTGAAACTAATAAAAAAAATACATAAAATAAATACAAAGAATTGGCTTATGCAATTGGGGGAGCTGGCAAGTCCAAAGTCCACAGGTAAGACAGATCTGCAGGCTGGAAATTCAGGCAGTCTTGAGGCAGAGTCTCTTCTCCAGGAAACCTCAGTTTTTGCTTATATTCTTAAGGCCTTCAACTGGTTATATAAGAGTATTCTCCTTTACTTAACATTATTCCATTTTACTTACATGTTTTTCCTTTATAAAATATTTTACTTTATTTCCTTTAATTATATTCCTTTACTTAAAGTCAACTGATTGTAGATGTCAGTCATATCTACAAAATACTTCCATAGCAACATCTAAATTTGAATTTGGTTAGATAACTGGGTACTGTAGCCCAGCCACCTTGAGACAGAAAATTAATCTTCACAAATGGTGAGGTCAGGGTGCCAGTCAAGGAAACCTCACCAGGGAAGAATTATGGAGATGGAGTTGCTAGGGGAAAATAGATCAGCAACCAGTAAGAGGTATTGCTTCATTTCTATGAACAAAGAAAATCAAGGATTTATGAGGAGACTGAGTGTACTCAATAAAACATTCTAGTCCCTGCTTGGTTTTTAGACCTGAGCCACTTTTCAGTCCCAGAATCCACTGACTGATGGAGAGGCCACATCTCAAGAAGGAAGAGCCATGCAACACTACAGGGAGTATACCCATGATGATTCTCCCTGTCTTTCCCCAGTGGTACCTATAGCCATTTACTTGGGCAACTTTGGTTTTTTTTAGTGTTTTTTTATTATATTATGTTAGTCACCATACA
>NC_048224.1:48614541-48634552 GCF_002007445.2 Ailuropoda melanoleuca
TGATCTGCTCTACTGTACTTCTGGTTTCTAATTCATTGATTTCTGCTCTAATCTTGGTCAACTGCTTCTTCATGAGCCGATTAGGCCTGTCCCTCTGTTGCTTTTCCAGCTTCTTGAGGTGAGAATATAAAAACTGCATTTTAGATTTTTTTATTCTTTTGAGTGAGGCTTGGNTCTATGTATTTCTCCTTAGGACTGCCTTTGCAGTATCCCATAGGTTTTGGACCGTTGTGTTTTCATTCTCGTTGGTCTCCATAAATTGTTTAAATTGATTTTTGATTTCCTGGTTTATCGAGTTATTCTTGAGCGGGATGGTTCTTAGTCTCCAAGTGTTTGAGTTTCTTCCAATTTTTTCCTTGTGGTTGAGTTCCAATTTCAGAGCGTTGTGGTCTGACAATATGCATGGGATAATTTCAGTCTTTTGGTATTGGTTGAGACCTGTTTTGTGACCCAGAACATGGTCTATTCTTGAGAATGTTCCATGGGTATTAGAATAAGAATGAGAATTCTTTGGTTCTGGGGTGTAGTGTTCTATATATATCTATGAGGTACATCTCGTCAAGTATGGCATTCAGAGCTCTTGTTTCTATGTTGGTTTTCTGCTCCAGTGCTCTGTCTATTGGTGATAGTGGGGTGTTGAGGTCCCCTACTATTAATGTATTTTTATCTATATGACTCCTTATTCTGGTTAAGAGTTGGCTTGTGTATCTTTCTTCTCCCCAGGTGATGGCATATATATTTATAATTGTCATATCCACTTGTTGGATACATCCTTTAAGAATAATATAGTGCCCTTCTGTGTCTCTCACTATGGTCTTTAGTTTAAAATCCAATCTGTCTGATATGAGAATTGCTACCCCAGCTTTCTTTTGAGGTCCATTGGCATGAAAGATGGTATACCATCCTTTTACTTTCAGTGTGAATGTATATTTAGGTTCAAAATGAGGCTCTTGTAGACAGTAAATGGATGGTTCATGTCTTTTTATCCCATCTGCAACCCTGTGGCGTTTTATGGGAACATTTATGCCATTTTCGTTGAGACTGATTATTGAGAGATATGATTTTAATGATGCCATGTTGCCAGTAAAGTCTTTGTTTCTATAGATTGTGACTTTCTGTTCTGTATCACTCTCAGGGCCTTTTTACTTTTATAGAACCCCCCTTTATATCTCCTGTAGGGCCGGTTTCGTGGTTATGAAATTGGTCAATTACTGGTGATTCTGGAAGGTCTTTATTTCTCCATCAATTCTGAATTACAGCCTTGCTGGGTAGAGGATACTTGGCTGCATGTTTTTCTCTGAAAGAGCTTTAAAAATGCCCCCCCCAACCCTTTCTCTCATTCCAGGTCTCTGTAGACAGGTCTGACGTAATTCTGATACCTTTGCCTTGGTACGTGAGAAATTTCTTTGCCCTGGCCGCTTTCAATATTGTATCCTTGGATCTAATATTTGCGAATTGCACTATGACGTGACGTGGCGTAGGTTTGTCGTGGTTGAGCTTGGATGGAGTTCTCTCTGCCTCTTGGACACGAATGTTTGTTTCCCTTGCTAGATTAGGGAAGTTTTCAGCTACAATTTATTCAAATATCTCTTCTAGACCTCTGTTTTTCTCCACCCCCTCAGGGATGCCGATGATTCTGACATTGGAACGTTTCATTGAGTCAGTAATCTCCAGTAACCTACATTCCTGAGATTGGATTTTTTTGAGCCAATTTTCTTTTTTTTTTTTTTTACAGATTTTATTTATTTATTTATTCAAGAGAGATAGAGACAGCCAGGGAGAGAGGGAACACAAGCAGGGGGAGTGGGAGAGGAAGAAGCAGGCTCATAGCAAAGGAGCCTGATGTGGGGCTCGATCCCATAATGCCGGGATCACGCCCTGAGCCACAGGCAGACCCTTAACTGCTGTGCCACCCAGGTGCCCCTTGAGCCAATTTTCTGTTTTAGCTTTCTCTTCTACTAACCCATCCTCCAATGCGCTGATACGTTCTTCTGACTCATTCATCCTGGCCGTTGGAGCCTCTAGTTTTGACTGCAGTTGATTCATAGAATTTTTAATTTCTGCCAGATTCACTTTCATTACAGCCCTTAGAGATTCTATATTCTCGTTAATATTTTCGTTAATATTTTTTTCAAGCCTACACATCATCTTGACCATTGTTACTCTGAACTCCATTTCTGATAATTTGGTTATATCCATATCCATTAGTTCTGTGGCAGAGGCCAGAGACTCATTGTCTTTTCTTTGCTGAGGGGGATTTCTCCTTCTCGTCATTCTGATGAGGAGAGGTTGCGGGGTTGTCCAGAGCCCAAATTATTGAGCAGGACCCAATCAGTGTGCACTTGTTTTATAGGGACCTTAGGGTTGTGGGCTTCTTGATTTTTCTGCCTGCCTTCTGGGGGAGGGGCCTGCCACGCCTATACTCAGGCAACCCTGTTTGGGTAGAGTCTCCCTGTCCCCTGTGAGGCGGGATGGGGATGGGCACACTGTGAGCCAGTATTTCCGGACTTTTGTTCTCTGGCGGCTTTCCCTGGCAGTTGTCTGTGCCTCTTCTGAGAGTCAGAGCAGCAGTAGCCTAATCTCAGCCTCTTACTCAGAACAGAGGGATCGCAGACCGTTCTCCACTGGGCCCCTCTGGCCACGTTAACTCTGTTTCTGTTGGTGCTGCTAAACCCTCCAGCGTCCCAGGATGTGCGCCCCACAGCCGGCGTTCCAGCCCTCACTTCAAGGGCTGGCATGTCTCTGTCCTTTGTGTTTCTAACACCGGCAGCCGCCAGCCGCCCCCGTGCACTCTGGAGCTTCATTTTAGTGCGGTTCGCGCACACTCCGGAGTTCTGGTTTTCAATCTGGTGGCGCGCGTTCCCCGGCTCACGGTCTGTGTGCTCTCTCCCGGGTGCCGGTCTGTGAGTCCACCCGCTCCCCAGTGCAGGTGGCTACTGCTTCCCGGCACCTGAACGCGGTGGCTCCCTCCCCCTTCCGATTATCTTCGGATATCTGTGCGCGGCTTCGTACCTCAACACTCATCGCTGGAGATGTTCATTTGTAGAGATCCAGATGTACCTTCCTGCGTCTCAGGCTGATTCCGTGGATATTCAGGATGGTCTGGTACCTATCCAGCTTGACTTGGGACCAGATGAAAAAGGGTACCCATACTCCTCCGCCATCTTAACTCTCTGTGTGTGCATATTGGAATTCAAATCAAAACCAGAATAAACCAAATATACACCAAATGTTTGATGAATCTCACAAATAAAATGGTGAACAAATCATCCAAAACTGATAAATTGTCCACATTAAAATCAAGAATTTCTGGTCGACACAAGACAGCCTGGTTGCACTTTGTAAGGAGCATAACACAGAGAAGGGTTAGAATATTGGCCAAGATAATTGGGCCACGAGAATCTCAAGTTCGGGTGAAAAAAACAGTTGCCTGGACATTTTACCCAAGCTTTCTTCTGAGTTACAGATTTCAGTGACTAGAGTGACAATATCAAGCCCAGAGAAGTGCCCCCCAAGGTGATAGAAAAGGGGAACACCCTCTGAGAGTGTACAGGTAGAACAGGAATCCCACTTGAAAACAGGGGTGACCCTCCTCTCTTTAGGGATTCAGACACAATTAGTCCTCTGTTCCCTCTAATGAGAAGGCTGGAGCCTCCAAACCTGGTAAATATTCCCAGTGTGGGCCCCGTCAGGCCCTCTCAGTTCCATTTACTGTGACTCCAAAAATCTACCCCTTAGCTGCCTACCACACTTGATTTCATTTCCATTCCATAAGGGGCATAGGCTGAGTCTCTAGATGGGGCTGTGATGTGAATTTGCATCATCCAAGGAGAAAGTGTGTAGGCCACAGAACCCCACTGCTCAATAACGTGTGAGATAGGTTGAGATCGGTTGGGAAAGTGCTGAATTAGAGTTCAGACCAGAGTTCAAGTCTGGGCTTTACTACTTACCAGCCACTTTGTCTGGGACAAATTCCTTCACTTCCGTTTCCTTATCTGAAAAACAGAGAGTGCATTGAATAAGACAGTGAAAATACGAGGTAAGTAAAGCCATTTTCCATTTTAGCACAGTGTACCTGGCAGATAACAGACAACACTCATTAACTCCTTGTGCTATTGTGATCACTGAGTCATTTTGTAGTTAACCCATAGGTAATAGTGGGCCCCAGGCAGGATCGACACCCAGGTCCTGAGTGCTAAGTCATAATGCCCCCTGTTCTGGGGGAGAAAAGACTCTAGAAAATGAGATTACACTGGAAAATCAGGAGCCAGCTGCTCTGTGTCTTTCTGGAATGCCATGCCTCCTGACTGCTCTCTTTGCATCTGTTCCAATATGCCCTCTGCAGAAGCATCTCAGTTTCTGTACCTCTGTAACAAAGGTTTACACTAGGCCCTGATGGCCAGGATGCTGCTGCTTTTCCTTATTCTATAGGAACTTCAATTTCTACTGTACTTATGTCTTCAGATCCCAAAACTGACTAGCTGAACTCTGTACGACTAACTCACAGTTTGGAAAAAACAACCCGACTGGCTCAGCTTGATTCAGTAGACTCTGTGGTTCAATCACCTGTGGCCAGAGAGCCCAGCTCACAAATATGACAACTCTTCTTGCTCACTGTTCTCTGGCCACACGGATCCTCCCGTGCCCACCAGGCCCTTTAGCGCCTTAGGACTGTCACAGGTGCCAGGAAGTTTACTATCCTACTGTTCTTTCTTCTGCTCCTGATAGAGCTAATTACTACTTCAGGTCCCCAGTTTTATTTAACTTTCTCAAAGAAATTTCCCCTGACCTCTAATCTAAGTTAGGTCCTCCAATTATACTTTCTTGGTAATACTACCATACCTCTCCTTTTCAGTACTAATCAGAGCTTCTGACTATATGTTCACTTGTTAAATTGTTCATTGTCAGTCTCTCCAATTAGCCTGCAAGCCCAGGGACTGTGCCTGTTCTGATTAATCTTAAATACTCAGTGCCTCCCTTCCCCTATGGTTCTTCGTGCTATTCCCTGTGCTCCACATATGAATGAAACCATATGATAATTGTGTTTCCTTGCTTGACTTATTTCACTTAGCATAATCCCCTCCAGCTCCATCCATGTCGATGCAAAAGGTGGGTAGTCATCCTTTCTGATGGCTGAGTAATACTCCATTGTATATATAAACCACATCTGCTTTATCCATCTGTCTGTTCAAGGGCATCTCGGCTCCTTCCACAGTTGGGCTATTGTGGACATTGCTATGAACACTGGGGTGCATGTGCCCCCTCTTCTCACTACATCTGTATCTTTGGGGTAAGAAATCAGAGAGGGAGGCAAACCATGAGAGACTCTGGACTCTGGGAACCAAACTGAGGATTACAGAAGGGTGAGGGTGGGGGGAATGGGGTAATCAGGAGATGGGGATTAACGAGGGCATGTGTGGTGATGAGCACCAGGTGTTATACACAACTAATGAATTGTTGAACACTACATCAGAAACAAATGATGTACTCTGTGTTAGCTAATTGGACATTGGACATGATAATAAAAAAATATATCCAGTGCCCACAGGTATTTCTGGCATAAGGTAGGCAATCAGTAGATATCTGAATAGATGAAAAATTGCAAACACAGCTCCCTAGACCCACCGTAGAGGCATTCTAAAGGATGGATCAGCTCCACGTGGTTACATTCCCAACGTACTGGAAAATACCCAAAGTACTCCCAAAGTTGACAAATATCTATAGTACCCAAGAGAAAATAAAGATCTGCCTATCTTCAGACGCAGAATTGCATAATGGACTGACTTCCAGGTTTGGCAGAAGAGTAACTGTTGCAGAAGGGGCTCAGAACAGGAGGTGGGATACGGCAAACTTGGATTCCAAACCAGGCCAAAAGGGGTCCTGGTCCTGCTATCCTGGGGTGGGTTGTTTGCGCTCTATGAGACCTCTTCAGGTTTCAAGTTCCTGCTAAGAGGGTGATTAGCTGATTAGACTGCTGACTCCCAGCCACCAAAATAATCCTTGAGAAACTGAGGTGAGCAAAATATCGAGATAATCACAAGAATATTAAAAAGTAAGAGACCCATGGGACTAAGGAAGACGGCTATGGACCTGGAATGTGGTGTGGGGGCAGAAGGCTGCGTGGAGACTCGCCATAGTGAAGAGGTCTGTTGCTTCTCTGTGAGAGGATATTGGGGAAAAGTGAATTCAAGTCTGCTCTCACTTCTCTCCACCTCTGCCTGGAGTATTAAGATGACAGAGGTTTGGACTTCTCCACAAAAGTCCTTCTGGATAGTGAATTGAGGAAAGTAGACACTTAGTGACTAGCCCATGTCATTCACTCTCATCTCTTTCTACCAAATACTCAGTGTTATGGTATTACTATAAGAAGACGGCTTTCTTCTCATTTCTGTTTGATCCTTGTCGTTTGAAAGTAAAGACGTGACAGAAAAAGCAGGTAAATGGAATGCTAAAAAGCAGGAGGAAATAACTGTGGTTGATGATAAATGCTGCCTTCCCACTTAGCACTCATCCTGCCGTCTCCTTAAGCTCTCAGGACAGAGGGCTTTTAGGCCACCCTGTCTGCACAGTGCCTGGAAGAATATCCTCTAGTCCACGGGGAATGTGAATCCACAGGACAATAACAATGCAAATCTCAGAAGCAAAACAAGAAAGAAGTACAGAACACAGAGTGTGAAAATAGAGGACAAATAATTAAAAATGCAAAATAAATATAATGAAAGATATGAGGGAAGCAATTCAGAACAGAAAATTTAAAAAAAAAGCATTAATGTTATTTTAGAAAAAATATTACTGAACCAAAGAAAGTAATTGGTTTAGGAATTATTTGGGTGGGAAATATAGGTTATAAAAATGGGGAATTGGAGTTTCAGATTATAGAGGTCCTGATGTGAAAGCAGTTAGAAAGGACAAGGATTAGAAATTAAGATGGTTGAGTTGACAGACAAAATGGATTGAAATAGTAATATCAAACACCAAGTAATAGAATGTAGACCAGCAAAAATGGTGAAGTAGAGACCACAGCGGACCATCCCTCTGCAGAAACACTGAAAAATATGGCAAAAAGTATCAGAATCAACCTGGAAGATAGTAAAAGGTTTACAGCAACCAAGTGAGTCTTTAATCAGGAGAAAGGCCACTGGAACTTCATGGCATTTTATCACCACCTTGCCCCACCCACCTCCCTGGTGAAAGGCAGTCTGGAAGATGGCAGTCCATGTTCCTGGTGTGAGTACTTAGTCTCAGAGGGAGTAGAGCATATCTTGTTCTCAAAGAATCATGTTTGTCTGCTTTGATCCTTCTGTGGGTTTCCTGAAGAACTGATGTAAGGGGCCTGCCTTTGTCTCAACTACCTTGGAAGTTTCTGAGGGCACAGAAACAGCTACACAGATGGTGTTCTTGAAAACACTGAAAACCAAGTGAACAAGCCACTGCTACCTGGGATAAAAAATAACATTTAGGAAAAACAATAGATGTGCTGAAAGTCAGGAGGAAAAGCTGGGGAGTGAGAATCTTTGGGTAATAAGGGCTTTGGGAAGCTCTCATGTATACTGAGAAACCTAGAAAACCATGTGCATGCATAGGGAAAGACGTGCTCAGAAAAGACCTGAGAAGAACGTAAACTCTCACCCAAGGCTCGTCTTTAGGCTTAGTGAAAATAGGAATGAAAACTAAGTGAAGTTGTAAATGGTGTGGCTAAATATCAAGGTTTTCAACACAGAGTCAATGTGCAGAGACCCAGAGACTCTTTTCTTTCCCTTCTTCCTTTTAAAAAATTTATTTATTTACTTGGGTGGCAGGCATTTAAGGGAATCTCAGTAAAACAACTACCTAACTACTAAGTTAAAGGAACAGCAATCTCAGAGAGTAACAAAGAATACAATCTTTACAAAAATAGGTCAGAAAAATCACCAAATGAGTACAATCCATAGAAAATAACAATGACAAATCCTAGACAAAGAGGAAATTTTAATTTTCAGAGTTAGCACGTCATAATATTCAAAATATCAGATTTCAACAAAAAGGTTCACGGCATGCAAAGAAACAACAATGTATTGCTGATTTATGGGAAGAAAGAAAAGAAGAGATTTTGTCCCTAAGCTAAGTGCAGACATTGGAGTTACTAGACAAATACTTTATTTCTTTAAAATTCAATTAGCCAACATATAGTACATCATTAGTTTCAGATGTAGTGATCAGTGATTAATCAGTTGCATATAATACCCAGTGCTCATCACATCACATCACATGGCCTCCTTAATGCCCAATACCCAGTTACCCCATCCTCCCCTCCATCTCCCCTTCTGCAACCCTCAGTTTGTTTCCCAAGGGCAAGAGTCTCTCATGGTTTGTCTCCCTCTTTGATATCCTCCCATTCAGTTTTCCCTCCCTTCCTCTATTGTCTTCTGCACTATTTCTTATATTCCACATATATAAGCACAGTTTATATGTCCTATCATATAAACCATACAATAATTGCCTTTCTCTGATTGACTTATTTCACTTAGCATAACACCAACCAGTTCCATCTAAGTCAATGCAAATGACAGGTATTCACCCTTTCTGGTGGCCGAGAAATAGTCCGTTGTATATATAAATAACATCTTCTTTATCCATTCATCTGTTGAAGGTCTTCTCGGCTCCTTCCGCAGTTTGGCTATTGTGGACTTTGCTGCTATGACTATTGAGGTGCAGGTGTCCCTTCTTTTCACTACATCTGTATCTTTTGGGTAAATACCTCATAGTGCAATTGCTGGGTTGTAGGGTAGTTCTATTTTCAATATCCTGAGGAACCCTCATACTGTTTTCCAGAGTGTTTGTACCAGCTTGCATTCCCACCAACAGTGTAAGAGGGTTCCCTTTTCTCCACATCCTCGCCAACATTTGTTGTTCTCCACCTTGTTAATTTTAGCCATTCTGACTGGTGTGAGTTGGTATCTCATTGTGGTTTTGATTTCTATTTCCCTGATGCCAACCAATGTGGAGCATTTTCTCATGTGTCTGTTGGCCATTAGTACATCTTCTTTGGAGAAATGTCTGTTCATGTCTTCTGCCCACTTCTTGACTGGATTATTTGTTTTTTGGGGGTTGAGTTTGAGAAGTTCTTTATAGATCTTGGATACCAGCCCTTAATCTTCAATGTCATTTGCAAATATCTTCTATTCTGTGGGTTGCCTCTTAGTTTTGTTGACTGTCTCCTTTGCTGTACAAAAGCTTTTTATCTTGATAAAGTCCCAAAAGTTCATTTTTGCCTTTGTTTTCCTTGCCTATGGAGATGTGTCTTGAAAGAAGTTGCTGTGGCTAATGTCGAAGAGGTTACTGCCTATGTTCTCCTCTAGGATTCTGATGGATTCCTGTCTCACATTGAGATATTTCATCCATTTTGAGTTTGTCTTTGTGTATGGTGTAAGAGAATGGTCCAGTTTCATTCTTCTGCATGTGGCTGTCCAATTTTCCCAGCACCAATTATTGAAGAGACTGTCTTTTTTCCATTGGATATTCTCTCCTGCTTTGTCAAAGAGTAGTTGACCATAGAGTTGAGGGTCCTTTTCTGGGCTCTGTATTCTGTTCCACTGATCTATGTGCCTGTTTTTGTGCCAGTACCATGCTGTCTTGATGATCACAGCTTTGTAATAGAGCTTAAAGTCAGGCATTGTGATGCAGACAAAGGTTTTAAAACAACTGTCTTTACTATATGTTGGCTAATTGAACTTAAAAAAAGGAAAGTTGCATTCTAATAAATAAGTAAATATAAATAAATAAACTCAAAGAACCAAAGGAATACTGGGAGCAAGCTCTCAACAAATAGAGAATATTGAAAGAATGATAAAAGTTTACAAAAGAACCAAATAGAAATGCTGGAGCTGAAAATCATAGCAATCGAAATCATAAATTTACAAGAGGAGTTCAAGCAGGCAGGTTTAAACAGGCAGAAAAAAGAATCTGCAAACTTGAGGATAGTTCTGAGGAGCAGAAAGAGAAAAAAATGAAAAGCAAATGAGCAAGGCTGAAGAGGCCTATGGGACACCAGCAAGCATGCTGACATATGCATATTGGAGTCCAAGAAGGAGAGGAGGGAAAGAAAGAGATGTATAGAATATTTGAAGAAATAATGTTCAAAACTTCCCAGATATGATAAAAGCTACAAAGCTTTTAGGGAGGGAAGGTCCAGGGACTTGGAATGTAGTCATATGGGAGTTGGGTGAGGGGTGTTTCTTTTAGAGAAGGCTAGAAGTACCAACTTCTTTTTTTTTATATATACTATTTTCTTTTTTATACTATTTAACTTGTTTTTTCTCTCCCTCCAGAAGGAGTAGTGGCATGGACAGAGTCAACCAGTCCAGCGTCATTGAATTCCTCCTCTTGGGTCTTTCTGAGAGGCCAGAGCAGCAACCTCTCCTATTTGGCATATTTGTGGGCATGTACCTGGTCACTGTCATGGGGAACCTGCTCATCATCCTGGCCATTGGTTTTGACCCACACCTCCACACCCCTATGTACTTCTTCCTGGCCAACCTTTCTTTTGCTGATGCCTGCTTTTCTTCCACCACAGTCCCTAAGATGCTGGTGAACATCCAGACACAAAGGCAGACTATACCATATGGAAGGTGTTTGGCCCAGATGCACTTCTTCATGACATTTGGAGCACTGGACGACTTCCTTTTGGGGGTGATGGCCTATGACCGCTATGTGGCCATCTGCAGGCCTCTCCACTACTCCACGCTCATGAGTCCCCTTGTGTGTGTGCTCCTTCTGGCGGCATGCTGGGTTCTCACCAACCTCGCTGCCCTTCTGCACACCCTGCTTATGGCTAGGCTTTCTTTCTGTGCAGGCAACAACATCCATCACTTCTTCTGTGATGTGGTCCCTCTGCTGCAGCTGTCCTGCTCAGACACCAGCACCAACCAGACAGCTCTGTTCACAGTGGGCTCCATGATACTCACTGGTCCCCTCTCTCTGATCATTCTGTCATATGCACACATCATCTCCACCATCCTCAGGGTCCCATCTGCCTCTGGCAGGCAGAAGGCCTTCTCCACCTGTGGGTCCCACCTCACTGTTGTCTTCCTGTTTTATGGCACAGCAATTGGTGTCTATCTGTTTCCCCCTTCATCACATTCTGGGGGTAAGGACAGGGTTGCAGCCGTATTTTACACCGTCGTGACTCCTATGCTGAACCCCTTCATTTACAGCCTCAGGAACAATGATATGAAGAATGCACTGCAGAAGCTTTTTGGAGTTCATACATTCTCTTCTCAGGGACTTTGATCCTATATCCGTATTTTTGAAGTTGCACTCTGGAGAACCCACGTGTTTATGAAGCAACACCATCCCCTATCACATTTGCTTAGGTTTAAAAAAAGTGATCTGGAATCATTCTCTTAAACTTCAAACCTAACAATGTATGGGATCACTGTGTTTCATGAAGAACTTGTGCAACCTTATAAATGTGAATAGTTCCCTGGTGTTGTGTAGGGTGATCTAAGCTACACAGGGGCAAGGTCAATTAGAACTTCTTTTGTTTGCTGTTATCCTAATGCGTATATATTTTTAACCTATGATTCAACCAGAACTAATTAATTTCCATTTGCCAGATACTGTCTCTGGCTGAGGAGGCATTGATTCCATGCCTTTATGTAATTCACCTTATAGAATTGAACATGGTATGCAGCTGCACGTATATGCAGTTAACTGTAATACAAGTCCAATCATCGTGATTTCTCTATAAAGCTTAATATCTGTTTTATTCTATGTTTTTAACTGTCTAAATGGATTATGCCATTTAGTTCTTCAATTTTAATGATCTTGGGTTAAATACTATGATTATTACTTTTTACAGATGGCGCCTATAGCTAGTAAGTAGGGAACAAAGGATTAAAGTTATTTCTAGTCTGACTCGGGAGTCCAAACTCATACACACTTTAATGTCTTGCTTTTGGGGGCTAATGTTTGTGGCAAGAGGCATATTCACATTAAGCTAGTATGTATACACTGATGCCTGCCATATGCCAGGCACTGTGCTATGCACTGTAAAATGCAAAAATGAGTGCAATATTGTCCATGCATATACATGGTAGGGACCGACACGTGTTCAGTTTAGTCTTGATCAAGTCAGATGGTGATAGTTGCCCTGACAAATGTTGGAGCAGAGAAGAAAGAAAAGTAACCTGCTTAACGATGATCAGGTAGACTCTTACCCATGATGTGACATTTTGTTGAGCCTCAGTGTATCACTTCACTTGAACTGGTGAAGAAAGAAAACTGAGGGTTCTGCAGGGACAGGCTGTTTACGATATGTAATTGGTGGAGCCATGCCAGCCCAACCTTGGAAATGTTTCGTAGTGGTCTCTCTAAATATGGGGTCCTGGCTTTTTTTTCCCAGTTCTGTTTCCATAAAGTCTCTTGGCCAGTTCTGTTCCTTGCAGCTATCCGTCATTGTCAATGCTTTTGAATTCTAGCTGTAGATTAGTATTTCCTAGAGCTTTAGAACTCTCTAGAGAAAAGGTCCTAGTATTTTTTATAAAAACAAAACAAAACAGGTAATTCTAGGCAACCAGGTTTGACAATACTGTTATGGGGCATCCCTCGTGGCAGCAAAAGGGCAGATGAAATAAGGTATGAAAATACCCAGTTCATTATTTACCCTATCAAGGTAAAAATCAGCAAGGGATGGAGCATGATGACAGCACCAGGAAGTTCCTGAATACCTAACCCTGGTTGAATCCTTTTGTATCTTATTCAATTTTTCATTCTTTTCTGCTATAATTCACTACCTTTCCATGAAAGCCCTTCTGGATCTGCTACATACTATGTACAGTTTTATCTTTGAACAATACTTAGTTTACCTTTATGCATGACTTTCACTTATAATAATATTATCAGAGTGAGGCATTCATCACCTCCAGAGAATCTGTTTATATTCTTATCTTTGTGCTTCTACCCTTGTTCAAAAAAGACTAGCAAGTGGATGCTCTGCCCACTGGATTTTTCCTTGTTACTCTTCCTTAGAATCACTCCCGGGTGGGGTGGTATATGGCTGTGTACATCCAGGCAGTATACATCCATCCATTTTCAGTTCATTACGATGTATCATGATTTTATCCATGAACCAGGTTCAAGTGTTTTCCACCCCAACAAATCAATGGTGTGAGTTGAGTGAAAACAAACCGAAACCAAGGTGCAGAGCGTGGGGATCTGTGCTGACCATCCCTGTTGCTTGTGTTCTCTGGACCTGCTTGAGCCTAATCCCAAATGGAGCATTTCCATTGTATGATGGCTTGCGGCTGCACCCTTACACCCTGACTCAAGTCTTAAAACTGGGTGAGGGATTATGATTTTTTTTTATTGTAAAAGCTAACATCAGCTTTTTACCATTTTTAAATTTTTTTGTTATATAATTTAAGCAAGATCGTCCTTGGCTTCCCCTCTACTTCAGCCCTAGAAACACAGTGGTTTATTAGCGACTTCAACAAATCCCTCTGGGAGATCTGACTTTGCCATGCATTTTGATATCTGGTATTTTGATTCACATTGCTTCTGATGGTTAAGTGCTGCCACCTGGGCCTCTGCTACTCCAGAATAATTTTATCCCTATTGACACCAAGGAACCAAGCTCAATGTTAGCATTTTCTATCAGTTCTGTCCAGGGAAGACAGCCCCTAGTCAAGTTCTCAGTGATTCTGTTGTCCTTCTCACTAGTGTATTCTTTATTGCTTTAGTGAAAGAATTGTCTCCTGAACATAGTTGCCTGGTAAATACTCTGGTCTCATATGATAAATCCATTCTAACATGGCCACAGAATCCCTGACATTCCAACCTCTTCCTCAGTACTTGGCCATCTGCATTCCATTTACTGTAAGTGCCATCATGTCTGAGCCCACCAATGATGCCAGCAGTGTATGAGAACTTGTTCCAGGTGCTCCTGTTTCCTGAGTCATAGGAGAGTCCTCCCATGAGAGCCTAATGTTTCATAACTTCTTTGTCCAGCCATTATTATTCCTTCATTGATTGGTGATATGTGTTAGCTAAATCCTGCTTCCCTTTGGATGAATCAGGTAAATATTCCTGTAGCCAGGAATGTATGTTGGAGCTGTGCTGAAGTCTGTTCCAAGTTACTGGTCCAGAGAAAACGAGGGAGGCAGACATTTTGTAGAAGGTGACTGTCGTCTTGTGCATCATCCACCTCAGAACAGATCCTTATCAATTATCAAGTGCTGCATAACAAACAAGCCCCAAAGTTAGTGTTTACACCACAACAGTCACCATTTACTTAGCTTACATTTCTTTGGGTAACATTTCAGATTTGGCTCAGCTGGTTAAGTCTTTTAGTGGTTTTGGGTAGGCTCACTCACATGTCTGTAGTCAGCAGTCCATCCATTGGGTGAGGCAACTTCTGGAAATGGGTGGCTTTTCCTAGTGAATGAATCTCTGGTACCAGAAAATTAGCCTCCAGCTTTCAGAAGATATTGGGGAAATGTCTCAGTACTAAGGCTATCTCATGGCTCTGGGCCACCTTCTCCTTGAATAGTATGTGCTATTTCAATCGTCTGCTACTACCCATGCCTTCTAGTGATGCCAACCCGGGTTATAATAGCAGCAGCAGCAAATCCCTGACTTTTGCTGCTGCCTGAAGTCTAGCTAGATGTTGATTTCACCACCCTTCTTGCTTGCTAGGGTTTGAGGGATCAGGTGAATCATATGCGTACACTGACCGGTGAGTAATGGCCAGGGAACATTTTAGGTGGCAGTACCCAGTCTGTGTACATTGTAAAACTGACTACATCAGGAAATGATTGGACACTCCGAGATAAGGAACATTATATCCCCATGTCGACACACCTGTAGAACAGTAGCTTTTCATTTCCTGTCTTGACATAAATTTGTGCTTTTCTGTATTCTGCTCCTCCTGCCTTGAAAAACTTCTCTTTTCCGTTTTGCAATAACATACCCATACTTCAAAACCCATCACAAATGTTGCCTCCTCAGGGAAGTCCTCCTGGCTTATCTATCCAGAAGGATGAGAGAAAATTACGTATGATTTGTGTTTTAAGCAGAACTTGAAGATTGCAGCCTATGTGTCAAACACTGTGCTAAGCACTTTACATGTGTTATCTTTTTTATTTCTCACAACAGCCTTAGATGATAGTTATTATAATTACTATTACTATTCACTTGTTTATATTTGGAAACAGAGGCATTGGTTACTAGCTAGAAGTCATTCAGGAAGTGAATAGTGGAACTGATACATAAACCAGGTATTTGTGATTCCAGTGTAAGTCTTATTTTCACTTAAAAAATTATTGAAAAAATCTGAGTTTGTCAGTGAGTGAGATTTCAGAGTCATAATTATGCAGGGAAGAAACTGATGGAGTGTCCTGGAGTTTCCAAGACTTTTCCTGAGGGTTATTGAAAAATCCTCTGCAGGTTGTTAGGGTAGATCCTGAGCAGCATCCCCAGGGGAGATGCAATAATGAAATTGATATAGTTATATGTAAAAATATATCCGAACATAGGTTGTTGGCATTGTACTAAAGAATGATGGTCTCATAAAAGGAACTTGGTGGGAGCCCAAAATAATGTGGTCCAAGTACCTTTCTCTCTGATCATGTGGCTTGATTCATAAGTAATTTTGGAATATTTAACTAGAGATTTATGCTCAAGCAGAGGGCCTGCTCCCTTGGGGAAGTATGAGGATCTCTGAAGGTGTTTACTCCTATCCTAGCTCTTGATTTGCCTTGCCCCATCCTCAAGTCATTTGGTAGTATTGAGAGAGAAGTTGCTGATTGGAACTGTATATGTGAACACTGTGAGGGAATCAAGAAAGCAAACTAGCAATTGAGAGAAATTTGTGGATTTCATATCCATTTAGGCATAGTGTAACCATTAAGGGTATGCATTTTGGAACCAGATACCTGGGTTCAAATTCAGGCTCTGCCACTTAATAACTGTGTAACTTCATATAAGTAATTTAAACTTTTTTTGAGTCATTGTTTTCTCTTCTGTACAATGCAATTATTTACCTCAAAGGAATATATTGAATATTGCTAAAGAAAATGAAGATCTAAGCATAAGACCCAGAAGGAGAAAATTTACATGTTTTTTCTCCTGATTCTTCCAGAAACACTGCATAATAGAGAATATATTTTTAAATTTTTAAATTTTAGTATAGTTGGCATGATATAGAATATTTTATTACCTCCTATTATGATTAGGGAAATTGTGGCTCACTGAGGTAACTTAATTTGCTATAGGGAGGCAGATGGAGAATTTGGGGTTTTTTTTTTTAAGATTTTATTTATTTATTCGACAGAGATAGAGAAAGCCAGCGAGAGAGGGAACACAAGCAGGGGGAGTGGGAGAGGAAGAAGCAGGCTCATAGCAGAGGAGCCTGATGTGGGGCTCGATCCCATAATGCAGGGATCACGTCCTGAGCCGAAGGCAGATGCTTAACCGCTGTGCCACCCAGGCACCCCACAGATGGAGGATTTGGATAGGCGCCAAGATAACTCTGTAAGTTGATATCCCCTGAATTCCCAGAACGATGTCCTTGGCTTCATGGAGCTCACAGTGCTCTTCCACTCAGGAGTCTCCCCAAGGCACTCTTCATGTCTTTGTTTCTCAGGCTATAGATGAATGGATTCAGCATGGGGGTCACCACAGCATACATCACTGCTGCAATCCTGTCTTTGCTGGCTGACTCAGCAGAGGAGGGAATGAAGTACACCCCAATAGCAGACACATAGAACAAGCAAACTGCTGAGAGATGGGAGCTGCAGGTGGAGAAGGCCTTCCACTTCCCACTTGCTGATGGGACTCTCACAATGGCAGCCATAATGCGGACATAAGAAACGATAATTAGCAAGGGGATCAAGATGGTTAATGCTCCTCCCCAGTATATTAGCACACACTGGTTGACATAAGTATTGGAACAAGAGAGCTTCAAGAGGGGGAGAAGTTCACAAAAGAAGTGGGGGATGATGTTGTCAGTGCAGAAGGATAACTGAGCCAGGAGAATGGTGTGGGTCAGAGAGTATGATTGAGCGAGAATTAGGGACATGACCAATAGCAGAATACAGCATCTGGGAGTCATGACCAAGGTGTAGTGAAGGGGGTGGCAGATAGCCACAAGCCGGTCATATGCCATCACTGCCAGGAGGAAAACATCTAGACCAATGAACCATAGGAAGAAGTAGATCTGAGATAGGCATCCAGTGTAGGTGATGGTTTTCCTATTTGCCTGGATGTTCACCAGCATCCTGGGGATTGTGGTAGATGCTAAACACAGGTCAGTGAGAGAGAAGTTGGCCAGAAAGAAATACATGGGGGTGTGGAGGTGTGGATCAGAGACAATGGCCAGGATGATGACAATGTTGCCCAGCACAGTGACCAGGTATACGCTCAGGAAGATTCCAAGGAGGAGGGGTTGCTGTTCCTGCTGCTCAGACAGGCCCAGAAGGAGAAATTCAGAGACACTTACTGTGTGGTTTCTTGGTTTCATGTCACTGATGTAACTAAGGAACAAAATGGAGGATGACACTTCAAAAACGTTTCCTGTCCTGGAATTGTCTACATGGAATCAAAGACATAAAATAAAGATGGATTATCTCATTGAAATCTGAAAGCACATTATGAGATGGTCATTGTTATGCCCATTTTTTTGATGGAGGAACTGAGTCACCTAGAAAGTGATGGAGGTAAAGTTTAAATCTGGCAATTCTGACTTTAGAGTCTGTGATCATAACATCTTTACCAATCTGCTTCTGATAAGGTACCCAGAACTAATTCATTTATTCATTCCACATTCAGCCAGTACTTACTATGTGTCAGTCTTTGCTCTCAAGTACCAGAGAAACAATTGAACAAATACAGCAGGGTTCCTGGCCTCATGTAGATAGGATTCTAGTCAGAGAAGCCATGTAACAAACACTTAAATAAACAAGAATAGGTTGCTAAAGTGAAAACAAAATGAAGCAATGACTAGCAGATGACTTTAAATGTTGTGGTCAGCAAAGGGCTGACTATGGACGAATGGGTAAGAAGGGACCAGCCAAGCAAAGAATTTCATGGAGGAGTGTTTCAGTTGCAAAGAACAGTAAGTGCAAACATGGGGAGGAGCACATACATCTGGAGAAGTAGGAAGAAGGCAATTGGGGTCAAGTGTGGTGAGCAAAAAAAGCGAGCACAGACAGATGGGTGAGGAGGTGGGCAGGTTAGGGAATGGCCATGGAGTGCAGATTCTCAGAGATCATCAGAGAGCCATGGGTGTGGGGGGTGTTTAAGCAGCAGATGGACATGATCTGACCTCAGGTATGGAAATAGCATTCTGCTGCTGTGGAGAGAAGTGCTGTAGGGCCAGAAAACGAACAGGGAGGCCAGTAAGGAAGCACATGCAGGACCCAGCAAGGTAGCTGGGGAGATAGAGTGAAGTGGATGGACTTGGGCTCCATTTGAGAGAATTTAGGGACCTTGCGCAAGGAACTCAAGTGGTGGATCTGGGCTCTAGTAAATGGCCTTTCACTTCCCCAGCTGCACCTGCACCTTAGGGATACAGATAGTAAAGCTGTATGAAGTGAACAGGAAAGAATTAAGGTGATTTCCTTTACCCACAGGGGCTGTTTAAAAACTATACAACAATATGATAATTGTCTTTCTCTGCTTGACTTATTTCACTTGGCATAATCTCCTCCAGTCCCATCCATGTTGCTGCAAATGTTGTGAAATCATTCTTTTTGATGGCTGAGTAATATTCCACTGTATATATGGACCACATGTTCTTAATCCAGTCATATGTTGAAGGGCATCTTGGCTCCTTCCACAATTTAGCTATTGTGGACAATGCTGCTATGAACATTGGGGTGCACGTGGCCCTTCTCTTCACTATGTCTGTATCTTTGGGATAAATACCCAGTAGTGCAATTGCTGGATCATAGGGTACCTCCATTTTTAACTTTAAGGGACCTCCACACTGTTTTCCAAAGTGGCTATACCAACTTGCATTCCCACCAACGGTGTAAGAGGGATCCCCTTTCTCCACATCCTCTCCAACATTTGTTGTTTTCTGCCTTGTCCATTTTTGCCATTCTGACTGGCGTAAGGTGGTATCTCAGTGTGGTTTTGATTTGAATGTCCCCGATGGCTAATGATTTTGAACATTTTTTCATGTGTCTGTAAGCCATTTGTATGTCTTCATTGGAAAACTGTCTGTTCATATCTTCTGCCCATTTTTTGATCTGATTATTTGTTTCCTGTGTATTGAGTTTGAGATGTAGGAAGATTGGTAGGAGAAGGAAGGGAAGAATGAAAAGGGGGTGTAAACAGAAGGAGGAATGAACCGTGAGAGACTATGGAGCCTGGGAAACAAACTGAGGGCTTCAGAGGGGAGGGAGGTAGGGGATTGGGATAGGCAGGTGATGGGTATTAAGGAGGGCACGTATTGCATGGTGCACTGGGTGTTAAACGCAAGTAATGAATCATGGAACATTGCATCAAAAACTAGGGTTATACTGTATGGTNATTGCATCAAAAACTAGGGTTATACTGTATGGTGACTAACATAACATAATAAAAAATTATTATAAAAAAACAAAAAAACGCTGTACAACTAAAAGGATTACAGAAATGATCTCTAGACTATTTCTTAAATGGCAGAATCCCTGGAATGTCCTGGAAACATAAGAAGTCCAGGAGGAGAGGTGCCAGAGACATAGATAACTCTGTTAGTCCCAGTAGGGGAAGAGAATGAAGGGGGAAATGCTTTTAGGGCCCATTTGCAAAAATGTATAAATAAAATCCATTTATGATGTGTCTACTATGTACCAATGACTAGTATAATTTAATCCACACCACCCATATGCTAAGTGTATTTACCTCACATTTTTCAGATCAGGAAACAGCTCATAGAGGCTAACTGATCAGCTAAGATCACACAGCTAATAAGATCTCTCTTCTGCCAAACCTGGAACTCAGTCCATTATGCAATTCTGCGTCTGAAGATAGGCAGATCTTTATTTTC
>NC_048224.1:48634652-48647962 GCF_002007445.2 Ailuropoda melanoleuca
ACAGTACATTAAAAGGATTATCCATCATGACCAAGTGGGATTCATACCTGGCATGCAAGCGTGGTTCAACAATCGTAAATCGATCAGTGTGANTCTCCTAAAGCTATTTCAAAAAATAGAAACAGAAGGAAAGCTACCAAACTCATTCTATGAGGCTAATATTACCTTGATCCCCAAACCAGGCAAAGACCCCCTCAAAAAGGAGAATTACAGACCGATTTCTCTAATGAATATGGATGCCAAAATCCTCAACAAGATCCTTGCTAATAGAATCCAACAGTACATTAAAAGGATTATCCATCATGACCAAGTGGGATTCATACCTGGGATGCAAGCATGGTTCAACACTCGCAAATCAATCAATGTGATACATCATATCAACAAGAAAAGACTCAGGAACCATATGATTCTCTCAATAGATGCAGAAAAAGCATTTGACAAAATACAGCATCCTTTCCATATTAAAACCCTTCAGAGTGTAGGAAGAGATTACATTTCTCAATCTCGTAAAAGCCATCTCTATGAAAAGCCTACTGCAAGCATTATTCTCAATGGGGAAAAGCTGGAAGCCTTTCCCTTAAGATCAGGAACACGACAAGGATGCCCACTCTCGCCACTATTATTCAACATAGTACTAGAAGACCTTGCAACAGCAATCAGACAACAAAAAGGGTTAAAATGTATCCAAATCGGCAAAGAAGAAGTCAAACTGTCTCTCTTTGCAGATGACATGATACTCTATATGGAAAACCCAAAGGAATCCACTCCCAAACTATTAGAAGTTATAGAACAATTCAGTAAGGTGGCAGGATACAAAATCAATGCCCAGAAATCAGTTGCATTTCTATACACGAATAACGAGACTGAAGAAAGAGAAATTAGGGAATCCATCCCATTTACAATAACACCAAAAACCATACGTTACCTNACAAAAAGGGTTAAAATGTATCCAGATCGGCAAAGAAGAAGTCAAACTGTCTCTCTTCGCAGATGACATGATACTCTATATGGAAAACCCAGAAGTATCCACCCCAAACTATTAGAAGTTATAGAGCAATTCAGTAATATGGCGGGATACAAAATCAATGCTCAGAAATTAGTTGCATTTCTATACACGAATAATGAGACTGAAGAAAGAGAAATTAGGGAATCCATCCCATTTACAATAGCACCAAAAAACATACGTTACCTTGGAATTAACTTAACCAGAGACATAAAGGATCTATATTCTAGAAACTATAAATCACTCTTAGAAGACATTGAGGAAGACGCAAAAAGATGGAAAAATATTCCATGCTCATGGATCGGAAGAATTAACATATTTACAATGTCCATGCTACCCAGAGCAATCTACACTTTCAATGCTATCCCGATCAAAATACCGAGGACATTTTTCAAAGAACTGGAACAAATAGTCCTTAAATTTGTATGGAACCAGAAAAGGCCCAGAATCTCCAAGGAACTGTTGAAAAGGAAAAACAAAGCTGGGGGCATCACAATGCCGGATTTCGAGCTGTACTACAAAGCTGTGATCACAAAGACAGCATGGTACTGGCACAAAACGGACACAAAGACCAATGGAACAGAATAGAGAATCCAGAAAAGGACCCTCGGCTCTTTGGGCAACTAAGCTTTGATAAAGCAGTAAAAAACATCCGGTGGAAAAAAGACAGTCTCTTCAATAAATGGTGCTGGGAAAATTGGACAGTTACCTGCAAAAGAATGAAAGTTGACCACTCTCACACCATACACAAAAATAAACTCCAAATGGATGAAAGACCTTGATGTGAGACGGGAATCCATCAAAATCCTAGAGGAGAACATAGGCAGCAACCTTTATGACATCGGCCAGAGCAACCTTTTTCATGACACATCTCCAAAGGCAAGAGAAACAAAAGATAAAATGAACTTATGGGACTTTATCAAGATAAAAAGCTTCTGCACAGCCAAGGAAACAGTCAAAAAAACTAAGAGGCAGCCCACGGAATGGGAGAATATATTTGCAAATGATACTACAGATAAAAGACTGGTATCCAATATCTACAAAGAACTTCTCAAACACAATACTGGACAAACAAATAAACAAATCAAATAATGGGCAGAAAGATGAACAGACACTTTTCCACTAAAGACATACAAATGTCTAACAGACACATGAAAAAATGTTCAAAATCATTAGTCATCAGGGAAATTCAAATCAAAACCACACTGAGATACCACCTTATGCCAGTTAGAATGGCAAAAATAGACAAGGCAAGAAACAACAATTGTTAGAGAGGATGTGGAGAAAGGGGATCCCTCCTATATTGTTGGTGGGAATGCAAGTTGGTACAGCCACTCTGGAAAACAGTGTGGAGGCCCCTTTAAAAGTTAAAAATTGAGCTACCCTATGACCCAGCCATTGTAGTACTGGATATTTACCCCAAAGATACAGACGTAGTGAAGAGAAGGGCCATATTCATCGCAATGTTCACAGCAGCATTGTCCACAATAGCCAAATCATGGAAGGAACCGAGATGCCCTTCAACAGATGACTGGATTAAGAAGCTGTGGTCCATATATATAATGGAATATCACTCAGCTATCAGAAAGAACGAATTCTCAACATTTGCTGCAACATGGATGGCACTGGAGCAGATAATGCTAAGTGAAATAAGTCAAGCAGAGAAAGACAATTATATGATTTCTCTCATCTATGGAACATAAGAACTAGGAAGATCGGTAGGGGAAGAAAAGGGTAAAGAAAGGGGGGGTAATCAGAAGGGGGAATGAAGCATGAGAGACTATGGACTCTGAGAAACATACTGAGGGCTTCAGAGGCGAGGGGGTGGGGGAAAGGGATAGGACGGTGATGGGTAGTGGAGGGCACGTACTGCGTGGTGCGCTGGGTGTTATACGCAACGAATGAATCATCGAACTTTACAACAAAAACCAGGGATGTACTGTATGGTGACATAATATAATAAATATATTATTATAAAAAAAGTCTACTGAATAAAAAAACAAGTTTATACACTATGCTATGTTCATCACAAATGAACACAAGTGCACCATGCTACCAACTTTCCCATTATACTGCTAATATAATACCATTAGCTATATTCTTTATGTTCTACTTTTTCTTCCTGTGACTTATCATTCCATAACTGGGGGACTGTAGCTCCTTCTCCCCTTCACCCATTTGTCCCACTCTTCATCACCCTGATAATGTTTCATGACAGATGGTAGTTACAGCTATTGTGAGCATATAACTTTTATTCAGAGAGGGAGAGAAACCATGAGAGACTCTTAACTCTGGGATACAGAGGGTTGCTGAAAGGGGAGTTGGTGGGGGATGGGGTAACTGGATGATGGATATTAAGGAGGGCTGGAGATGTGATGAGCACTTGGTGTTATGTACTACTGATAATTTATTGAACACTACATCAGGAACTAATGATGTACTATATGTTGGCTAACTGAACTTAAAGGATATTGGTAACTTCTAATAAAATTTCCACATTTAAAGGTTTTGAGAAAAAAAAAGAATTCCATTATGTGATTATACCACAATTATTAATCCATCATAATATAGATAGGCACTTAGGTTTTTTCCAGTTTGGGACTATTATGAATTGGGCTGCTGTGGATATTCTTGTGTCTTTTGAGAAGCATATATATGCAGTTCTCTGGAGTGCATACCTAGGAATGGCAATGCTGTGGCGTGGGGAGTACATTTGCAGGTGCTGCCCGATGGTACTCCAGAGGGTTTATACCAATACATACCCCATTTGTAGCCTAAGAAGGTTTTAGTTCTACATCTGCAAGACTCAGATTGTTAGTCTTTTAAATGTTCGCAATGCTAGTGGGTGTGTAATAGTATCTTATTGTGGTTTTCAATTTGTGTTTCTTTTATATCAACTGAATTTGAACACCTTATACTATGTGCATTTTTCATTTGGGTATCTTCTTATGTGAAGTAGCTATTCAAGTCACGTGCTCATTTTTCTATTGCATTTTCTTTCTTTTGTTGATTTGAAGGATCGTTCATATATTCTGAATTTGATTTATTTGTTGAAAATAGATGGATAGATAAATAGAGAGAAAGGGAGGGAGAGAGAGAATCTTCTACTCTGTGTGTTGCCTTGCCACTGTCTAAATGGTACAAATTATATAATTTGATGAAAAACAAATCGTCAATGTAATATAGTTGAGTTAATCTATTTGTTCCTTGATGATGTATACTTTTTGTGTTTTATGTTAATCTGGCTAAATATATAAAAAATATTCTGTTCTTTCCAAAGACCTTTTGTCTTTTACCTTTTATAGTTAGATCAATTATCATCCCTCTGGAGGTAATTTTTTTAATGCTGCGAGTTATAATTCGTCCTTCATCTGTAGAGACACGCAGTTCCTCCAACACCATTTGTTGGAAAGGCCATCCTTCCTTCACTGCATATCACTTTCACTCCCTGCAAAGTCACCTTTGCCCCTGTGTACGTGGATAGCCACACAAACAAATCTTTGTGTGATGTTTTCGTTTCTCTTGGGTGAGTGGAAGTGTTGGGTCAAGCGTATGTTTAACTTTGTCAGAAGCTGCCACACTATTGCCCAGAATGGCTTTGCAGTCTGCATTACTAGAGGCAATGTAGGACAGTTCCTTTTTTTTTTTTTTTTATATTATGTTAGTCACCATGCAGTACATCCCTGGCTTTTTATGTAAAGTTTGATGATTCATTAGTTGCATATAACACCCAGTGCACCATACAATACGTGCCCTCCTTACTACCCATCACCAGCCTATCCCATTCCCCCACCCCCCTCCCCTCTGTAGCCCACAGTTTGTTTCTCAGAGTCCATAGTCTCTCATGCTTCATCCCCCCTTCTTATTAGATCAGTAGGAGAAGAAAGGGATAAAGAAAGGGGGGGGTTAATCAGAAGGGGGAGGACAGTTCCTCTTTACAGCTCCTAACGCCACCAGCTGTTGTCAGTCATTGGAACTCTAGCCATTCTAGTGGGCTCATCACTGCATATTCTAGTGGCTTGCATTTCCACTTGTCTAATGACTAACAATGTGGAGTGTCTTTACACATGCTGATTTGCTATGTATTTTCTTTTGTGAAATATCCGTTCAATTCTTTTGCACGTACTTTTAAAAATAATTGGGTTGCTTCTCCTTTGTATGTATTCTGGATTCCAGTCTTTGTAAGAAATATGTTTTGCAAATATTTTCTGCCAGTCTGAGGCTTGTTCTTTTCATTTTATTAAGAGTTTCTTTCGAAAAGCGTATGTATTTTATTTTTAAGAAGTCCATATTATAAATTTTTCTAGGCTTCTGTGTCCTATTTAAGAAATTTTCCCCTACCCCATGTTTACAAGATGTTGTCCAGAGTTTTCTTCTAATGGTTTTAGTTATAGTTCTTACACATTTGACCCCTTTCAAGCTACATTTTGTATGTGGTACAGCACAAGAGTCTATGTTCATTTAATATATGTTGAAAAAATATACATATATTGATATTGAATCATGCTGGCACCTTTTGTTGAAACAATATCCTTTTCCACATTGAATTATGTTGGCACATTTGTAAAATAGTGATCATATATGCATTGGTTTATTTCAGGGTTGTTCATTCTGCTCCATTGATCTCTATTCCATTTTTGTGCAATTATTATTTTCATTGCTATGGATTTATAAAAAGTGTTGAAATTAAGCAGAGTATGTCTGCCAGGCTTTTCATTTTTAAGTTGTTTTGGCTATTTAAGTTGGCTTTAAGTCGTTTGACTTTCATTTCCATATGAAATTGAGCATTAGCTTCTAAAAGTAGTCTGCTGATGTTTTGGCTTGGATTATACTGAATCTGTAGATCATTTTGAGGGGAACATAGCACCGTAATGATAGTAAGTCGTTCAATCCATGTGCAGGGTACATCTCTCTATGTATTTGAGTTTGCTTCAATTTCACTCATGAATGTTTTGGAGTTTTTAATGTACTGGTATACATTTATTTTGTTCAATTTATCCATATGTGCTTCTTAATTTTTATACAATTATAAATTGTGTATTATTGCACCCCTAGCTGTCAGTCCTTACTCCCCTTTGCCCCCAGCCCTTGAAAACCACCCATCCACCTTCTCTCTCTGTGGATTTTCCTATTCTGGACATTTCATATAAATGGAGCAATATAATATGAGGTCTTTTTTGATCAACTTCAATTTTGCTTAATGTTTTCAACATCTGTTCATGTTGTGGCATGAATCAGTACTTCATTCCTTTTTATTGTTGAATAATATTCCACTGTATGGATGTTCTGCATTTTGTTTATTCATTTATCAGTTGATAAATGACATTTGAGTTGTTTCTACTTTTTGGCTATCTTAAAGAATGCTACTATGAACGTGAATGTGCAAGTTTTTGCATGGACATGTTTTCTTTTTTTTTATTTTTAACACTATTTTATTTATTTATTTATTTATTTATTTTTAATTTATTTTTTTAATGATTTTTTATTATATTATGTTAATCACCATACAGTACATCCCCGGATTCCGATGTAAAGTTCGATGCTCCATTAGTTGCGTATAACACCTAGTGTACCATGCAATACGTGCCCTCCTTACCACCCATCACCAGTCTATCCCATTCCCCCACCCCCCTCCCCTCTGAAGTCCTCAGTTTGTTTCTCATAGTCCATAGTCTCTCATGTTTCATTCCCCCTTCTGATTACCCCCCCTTTCTTTATCCCTTTCTTCCCCTACTGATCATCCTAGTTCTTATGTTCCATAGACGAGAGAAATCATATGATAATTGTCTTTCTCTGCTTGACTTATTTCACTTAGCATTATCTCCTCCAGTGCCGTCCATGTTGCAGCAAATGTTGAGAATTCGTTTCTTTCTGATAGCTGAGTAATATTCCATTGTATATATGGACCACAGCTTCTTAATCCAGTCATCTGTTGAGGGGCATCTTGGCTTGTATGGACATGTTTTCAATTCTTTTGAATAAATATGTAAGTGTGGGATTGCTGGGTCATGTGGCAAATCTATGTTTAATTTTGGAAAAGCTGAATTAGTTTCCAAACTAGTTTCTAAGTGCCAGCACCATTTCACCTTCCCATCAGCAAAGTTAGTGTTCTAGTTTCCCCACATTCTCATCAACACTTGCTATTGTGTGTCTTATTTATTTTAGTTATCTTAGTGGATGTAGAGTGAAATCTCAGTGTGGTTTTTTTGTTTTGCTTTGTTTTGAGAGAGTGAATGAGTGAGAGAGAGTTGGGGGGGAGCAGAGGGAGAGAATCTTCAGCGGGCTCAATGCAGGGCTTGATCTCACGACCCTGAGATCGTGACCCGAGCTGAAATCAAGAGTCGGATGCTTAACCAACTGAGCTACCCAGGCGCCCCCTCAGTTGGTTTTGATTTACATTTCCCTAGTGACTAATAATGTTGAGCATCTTATATACTTTTATCACCAGACTTAGAGCATGATCATTAGTTTGGCCATGGAAATATTTACCCGTTTCCTGGGAATTCCTTTTCCATATTTTCCTTGCGTGCTCTTGGCATTTTATGATCTTCAGCACCAATCCATGTGCCCTGAAAGATCCAGACCATACTAAATACCTCAGTACTATTGCTCCTCTGCCTTGACAAAAGGAGAACTTAAATTACTGTAGATCAGACATACCCATTTAGGGTAAGTGAAAACCTTTCAATATTTTTATTAATAAATGTTTGAGAAATAATCAGTTGGCACTCTCCATCCATTTTGACCTTGTTCTGATGTACCTTTCTATATTTCAAAAGCTGGAAAGAAGAAAGGAATAATTTTCCCAGACTCCTTTGCAGGTCAGGTCCTGGGTGTGAGTTTAGTTCTATTGAATAGACGCACTTATGTGAAATTTGGAATACTGAAATGAGATTAAGGGCATTTGTGTTTGTGTGTGTGTGTGTGCCTTTTCTACTGTCAGATGTATTAATGGAGCATTTTTTTTTCTATAGCAGAATTTCAATGTCCAATCAGTAGGTACATAGATGCTGAGAGGCAGTTGCACTGAGAATAGTAGCTGGATCCCACTTTTCTGGGTCCAGTCATCAGGTCAGTGGGAATCAAGAAGTAGTTTTGATGTTGATTCCTATTATTTGGGCTGCAGCTTCACTGATATTCTCTTGAATTCAATAGGTCCAATGGCAACCTTCTGATTCCCCACCTTCCTGATTACATATAAGATAGAAATACTTCACATTGGTCACATTATTATTATTCCTTAGGTTATTCCTGGAGACATCCAAGAGACATTCTATAACACTGTGAACGACTTTGTAAAAACTCAGTTCCCTGAATTAACTTAATTTCTTCTTAAAATACCAATGGTGGTTTCTTTTTGCTACCCAGAACCTTGATTAATAAAATAGGCTAATGAAATGTAGACTTAACCCTGGAATAATTATGATGTCAGGCCCCTTATGCTTGTGTGGATAGACAAAAAACTCTTTCAGTGCCAAATGAAAACATCACAACTGATGTCTAATACAGATGGAATAATTACTTTTATTTTTTTAAATACTTCATTTTCTTTAAAAAGCCCTCTGCTTCTTTCCCTTGCAGCAGAATACAGATGGTTGGTGGTTCAACTTAATGATTTTTTTGAGTGTACATGGTGCAGAAGTGATATGCATGCAGTACAAACAGTACTTTGAACTTTGATCTTTTCCTGGGCTAGCAATATGTGGCACATATACTGAAGCTCTCATGTGATGCCAGCCACAGCAGCTGCCAGTCAGCCACGTGATCAGTAGGGTAAACAACTAATACACTTGGAACCACTCTGTCCCACACCACCATTCTCTTTTTCGTTTTCAGTATATTATTGAATAAAGTACATGAGATGTTTAACACTTTGTCATAAAATATACTTTGTGTTAGATGATTTTGTCCAACTGTAGACTAATGTAAGTGTTCTGAGCATGTTTACGGTAGGCTGGGCTAAACAACAATCTTCAGTAGGATAGGTGTATTAAATGAATTTTCAACTTAGGACATTTTCAACTTACAGTGGGCTTATCAGGACATAACCCCATCGTCAGTCAAGGAAGTTCTGTATATAATAACCTCATCTGGCATCTATTCGTTGAAAGCCTGGAATTTTCTAGCAATTCTCTCTTAAAAAAAAGAAAGATTATTTATTTATTTGTTTGTTTTAAGAAAGATTAATTTTATCTCCATGGCAAACTCCAGGTTACCAAAGTATAGGTATTGGCTAAAATAAATTGACTTAAAATTTTACAAAATATTTCAATTTATGATTATCAAAGTAACATTTTTTTTGTGGAAAATACAAATTGAAAGTGGATGTTGAAGAAAGTGAATGACAGTCATACATAATTCCATCATCTTGGGATAGATACTTTTAATATTTTGGTGTTCTCAAGTTTTTTTAGCCAAATATTATGAATAATAAAGAATAAATTCATAATGAATTTAGTAATAATGAATTTTCTGCTTACATTATTCTGTGTTAAAAATGTGTTATCAAGGGGCGCCTGGGTGGCAAAGTGGTTAAGCGTCTGCCTTCGGCTCAGGGCGTGATCCCGGCGTTGTGGGATCGAGCCCCACATCAGGCTCCTCTGCTATGAGCCTGCTTCTTCCTCTCCCACTCTCCCTGCTTGTGTTCCCTCTCTCTCTGGCTGTCTATCTCTGTCAAGTAAATAAATAAAATATTTTTAAAAAAATGTGTTATCAAATAATTGAAAAGCCCACACAGTACTCCATCATACTGACATAGCATAATTTAATTAACCAAGCTGCTGAGGTTGAAATTTGGGCGGTTTATGTTTCTCTTATGAGTAACAACATTATATACAAATTCTTTTTTTTTATTATGTTCATTTAACCACTGTATAGTACATCATTAGTTCATTATATATAAATTCTTAACAATATTGTTTTACTATTACTTTTATCAAACTGTTGTAAGTGAAAGAGTAGGTCATAAGGTACAAATATTTTTGTGCTCATAATATATATTATGAACCTATTTCCTGGAAATTTATGCCAATTTATACTCTCAGAAGCACTTGAGAGTATCTCCCTTATCTGCTTTTATACAGCATCAATTATTGTCAGTTAAAAACCTAATTATATGGTTTCACTCATTTATGGAACATAAGAAGTAGGAAGATCGATAGGAGAATAAAGGAAAGAAGAAGGGGGGAGCAAACAGAAGGGGGAATGAACCATGACAGGCTATGGACTCTGGGAAACAAACTGAGGGCTTCGGGGGGGGATGGGATAGGCTGGTGATGGGTATTAAGGAGGGCACGTATTGCATAATGCACTGGGTGTTATACACAAGTAATGAATCATGGAACTTTACATCAAAAACTAGGGATGTACTGTATGGTGACTAACATAATATAATAAAAATATTATTAAAAATAAAAATAAAAACCCAATTATAATATCTAAAAGTATTTTAAAATATATATTTGGGATGGTGTTATTTCCAAAAGTCTTTCCATTATTATTCTGCACTATATGAAGGACTATTTCTGTTCTTAGAATTTTATTAGTTGTAATTAGCTATCTATATCCCACAGGATATAGTGGAATTCTTGGATATGACATTAAAGTCTCTAAATTTTTGTATACAAAAGAAATTCTTTTCCTAAGGAACACATATTAAAGTTTGATTAAAATGATAGATGAAGCATATGTAACTTCTGGGGAAAAAGTAAAGCACCAGTGAATATTTAATTTATGGAGTCCTTATTTACAGTATATATGCAGGCTTCTTTTCCAATTCATTTGCTCTGCCTAAACAATATCCCCCTTTATTTTCTGAGTCTTATAAGGGGCAGCTGTACTTGAGAACACGGGAAAAGGAGAAACCAATAAGGTATACCCACCCTATATTTAGCTATACTCCTGCACCTAAAATTTCTGGACTCAGAAAGATCTTCAGAAATATCCTATCCATTTGAGATCCATTTAGTTTAAAAAGATCACCTTCAAAAGTGGTCTTATGGAAGAGTGAACCTTACAAATTGAGTGCATGTCTTCTAAAGGATATAATCATATTTGGCTCAGTGCTTCAGGAATGGGAGTTTGATCTAGGGTAGTCTATTAATACAGGGCAGAGAGCAGACTGAATAGATGGTAAACAGTATGGTGTACCTGGATGGCTGGAGAGCAGAGGTAGGGATATTACATATAGGAAATTGGTTCAGAAAAAGAGGGATGTTACTGACAAATACAAAGTTTACTCTTTTAAACTTTGCTTTCTTACTGGAAATTGCAGTAGTAGATTGCTGTGGTCAGAGCCAAGTAACCTACTTCAAGGCCAGGATGGTCTAGTCTGGTTTGCCTGGCTGTCACATTATTCCCACCTCTTCTATCCAAGAAGAAAGAACAGAGGGGAGAAGGTATGATGGTCAAAGGGAAATACACACAGGTGTAATCTTCTTCCTTTATCATCTTCTTCCTTTCAAAGCAAGATCTATCGTGCAAGACATCAAAAAGTCACATCCTCCTTTTTTTAAAGATTTATTTATTTATTTTAGAGAGAGAGAAAATGGGGTGGAAGGGCAGAGGGAGAGGGAGAGAGTATTAAGCAGACTCCACACTGAGCAGGGGCTCCATCTCATGACCCTGAGATCCTCACCCCAGCCAAAACCAAGAACTGGATGCTCAACAGACTGGGCCATCCAGGCGCCCTACACACCCTGCTTAAAAAACTTGATCCGGGGGGCACTGGGCCCCATGCTCAGTGGGAAGCCTGCTTGAGATTCTCTCTCTCCCTCTCCCTCTGCCCCTCCCCTGCTGGCTCACTCTCTCTAAAATAAATTAATAAAACCTTGAAAAAATAAAAAAACTTCACCCAGGATGAACTTGACCTTGAAACTCTGGAGAGCTCTGTTTTTAGGTGCTTCTTTATCTCTTAGGAGTGACTTGCTAGTCATTGGAATATTTTTGTGCCAACCCTCAAATCTCATTTCCTGGCTCTAGAAATATCAATATTTGGAACATTTTTATCTAGATGTTTCAAAACATTTAGATATAAAAAAATAGTAACCTGTAATCCCACTGCAAAAAAAAATACCTCTATTAAGCTTGGGCCTTTGCAGGGCACCCATTTCCACCAGACTACCTTTCCTCAAATTTTTGCTCTAAAATTTCCAGCATGCTAGATTTATGGTTTTGTATCTGTATTTTGAATATTTTATGAAAGAACCAAGAGGATGAGTCATGTCCTTAATACAAAATTGGCACGCAGTAGGCACACATAAGTATTTACTCTGTTTCACCTAGAAAAACAGAAAGGAGTGTTCTCAAGTTTAAGAAATGAAATATTAAGGAAATACTGTAAAATATTTATTAATTTAATTCTTTATCTCCTATCATGATCACTCAGTATTTTTCATGATCTCCACAATGTGGTGTGGTCGAAAAAGGATGGGTATTAGAATCAAGTTTACCTGGTTTGGGGAAATTATTTACATTCTGACTCACACTTTTCACAATCCTACCTCAAAGAACTGATGTGAAGAACAATGAGGAACCCTGTAGATACCCAGTACATGTTTGTATTCTCATCCTTTCACCTCATGCCATAGCACTCAAGGGCAGGGTTACTTGGCTCCGGAGCATGAATCATATCCTTTAGGCCACTCTGGCTAATGATCTGGTTTTAGAGGTGAGGAAGGGGAAATAGTGTCCTGTCCTTAGTAATGGATGCTTCACTGGGATCCAGAGAGAGACTGAGACAGAGCATATCATTCTAGAGCCAAGTAAAGGAGTGGAAATACCCTTTTTGTTACACTCCTAACCCGGAGCTATATGATAATCTTTTAAAAATCAGTCAGAGTGGTGGAATCACTGAAATGATGAAGGGCAGCAGTCGATCGGGATACCTGGATCAGGCATCACTCTCATGGTAAGAAGAACATTTTTCCATTACCAAATAGTTTACCCAAGGCCTCTTTCATGACTCTGTTCCTCAAGCTATAGATGAATGGGTTTAGCATGGGGATAATCACCATGTAGAGAATGGCAGCCCTACTTTCTCTCTCTGCAGAATGAGTTGATGGAGGAAGTAAATAAACACCCATCAGAGACCCATAGAAGAGCAGGACCACTGTGAGGTGGGAACCACAGGTAGAGAAGGCTTTCCACCTCCCTCCAGGAGATGAGAGGCCAAACACAGCCCAGGAAATACGAACATAGGAGAGGACAATCAGCATGAGAGGACCAATGAAGAACATTAGGCCCATGGTGATAATCATCAGCTCATTAATGCGGGTATCTGAGCAGGCAAGCTTCAGTAGAGCACTGG
>NC_048224.1:48648062-48684943 GCF_002007445.2 Ailuropoda melanoleuca
TGGGTTAGTATTTAATTACTAGACCAATCACAGATATGTATCTGTGTAGCCAGAATTATATTGGGAAAAAAGGGGAATAAATGGACCTTGTCAGTGAAAATCTTGGATCTCAATGGGGATGAAAGTAAACACCCCTGGAACATAGAAAGGCAAGATGATAGTCATACAAATGCAAATTGTGCTTTTTGTGTTATAATAGGGTCCAGGGAAGAGATCAGTTTGACTGGAGATGTCAGTGTAAGCTATTGGAGGAGGTAAGAATTGAGCATATCCTTGAAGGCAAGATTGGAGAAGTCATTTGTTTACCAAATGGAAAGAAAATTCATGATCTCCATTGCTGCCTCTCCCCCAACGCATGCGCACGTGCGCGCGCACACACACCACACACACACTCACACACACACACTATCCTCCTCTCTAGTCGCCTCCCCAATCCTTAGAAACTGACCACACCACCCGGCTTCTATCCCTGTGCCCTTCCTTAATTGGTGGCACAGGATACATAGGCTGGGGGCAGTGAGTGTCTGTGATATGCCATCCTCCCCATCCATCACTAGGCCCTCCCCTCCATAAACAGGGAGGGGACCACCCCTTCCCCTCCATCATTCTCTCTCCTTTGTCTTCTTCCCTTCTGTTCCTCTGTACCTGTGTTCACTCTAGGAGCTGATATTTCAGTTCTCCTGGCCTCTTGTCATGATCAGCCCCAATTTGTAGAGACTGGTTAAACACCAGACACCTTCATGGCATTGTTTTATTCTTCACAAGGCTATAAAGTAGGTATCCTCGACAACTTTGCAAATGGTGAAACTGAGCGTCAGACATATTTGATGTCCTCAGGTAACTAGTAAATGAGATTCAAATGCAGGTGTGCCTGACTCCAAAGCCTGTGCCTTAACCCCTACAATTGTACCACATCTCTCCAGTATTTCCTCAGGGGAAGGAAGGTGAAAGGAACCAGGCTCTGGTTCCCTGGGCATGAAAGTAGCCACTCTGTTCTCCTGCTGCCATAGGATTTGGAGAGAGTTGGTATGGAAGGGCGTTTCATACTGGCCTTAAAGAAACTGTGACCTTAGAACCTCCTGTGAATATTTAATCCTCTATTTGCTCTTTGGCTCATGGAGAGGCTTCTGGTCCTAGGCAGAGACTCAGCTCATATCCACCCGAGAAACTTGCTTAGCTGTTGTGCTGGGAAAGGAGGTGTGTGTATATGTGTGTGTGTGTGTGTGTGTGTGTGTGAGAGTGTGAGCTGCCCCTTCCAGATTCTCACCTGTGAGAGCATGAGTCAGTGTCAGGCATCCTCAAATTTTCCATTTCTCCCTCCTGGATGGATAATTCACAATAAGGAAGTGCTGGGACCTTTCAGACTCAGTCAGTAAAGTTGGGGTCTATTGAGTCCAGGGTTCACTAGGAACATGGAGTGTATGGTTCATTTTCAGCTCCCTAGGCCTGAAAAGATAGGAGTCTTTCTTAGGGTTTTAAAGGCTCCTGGAACACCATTTCCCAAAGCGCTCATTAAAGCCAACCTCAGTGGGATTGTGGAGCCTGTCCTCCAGCCAACTCTGGCTAGGTCTTGGGGGAACTGAGGGCATCTCTTTCCCGGGAGTTAAGCTCAGATGTGGATCTCAGGAGAGTGATTCTGAGGCCTCTGTCTGGTATACAGTGCACTTTAGCCTGCCCGACAAGCTTCTTTGAAACTCATGCCTATGCCCTAGACAGTTGAATGCCTGTTCCGTACCCTACGTAGAACTGGATTGAGGGAGATGTCAGGAGTATAAATTATAACATGATTATTTCTGCTGGTTATTTTCCTAAACAGAGTAATCCTAATATGAAGCAACCCCCCTAAGTCCTAAACGGTCAGTGAAATGAAGCAGCCTACGTAGAGCACAGCAGCCATAATGTCTAATACATAGCAATTGCTAAAAATGTTACATCTCCTGTATTTTTATGAATACTATTGAATCAATCCTATTATTAATATTGCTGACCACTTCCATTACACATTCTCAATATTCACAGCAAACATAGGATACAGAAACTATTCTGATCCCCATTTTACAGGCAAGAAAACTGAGGTCCAGGGAGGATAATGACTTGACCAAGGCCACATAACCACTAAATTGAGGGAATAGAATTCTGTCCTAGATCTGCATTACCCTAGAGTCCAAGCTCTTAACCACCACACTTTGTCCTAGTATCATTGGTGGTTTTAATCACTAACAGTTTCATATGTATAAAATAATATTGTTATTATTCTAACTTGCATATCTTTGGTTACTAGTGAGAGTGAATATTTGTTTCATCTGATTTTTAACCATGGTAACTAATGACATACAAAAAAATTTAAATTTAAATTTAAAAAAATAAAAAAAATTTTAAAAACTAATGATATATGTTGGCTAACTGAGCATAATAAAAATATATGTATGTACTATAAAAATAAATAAAACTATGTTCAGTTAAAAAAAATAAGACCCATCAATATGCTGCTTACAAGAGACTCATTTTAGACCCCTAAATACCTCCAGATTGAAAGTGAGGGGATGGAGAACCATTTCTCATGCTAATGGACATCAGACAAACTTGATTTAAAACCAAAAACCGTAACAAAAAATGAAGAAGGGGGGAGGAGAAAAGATGGCGGAGGATTAGGGGACCCCTTTTTCAGCTGGTCCCCTGAGTCGAGCTGGATATTTACCAGACCATCCTGAACACCCACAAAATCAACCTGAGACACAGGAAGATACATTTGGATCTCTAGAAACAAACACCTCCAGCGCTGAGTATTGAGGTACGAAGCGGGGAGTTGTGAATCCGTGCACAGATAGTGGAAGATAAACAGAAGGGGGAGGGAACCTCCACACTCAGGCACTGGGAAGCAGTAGGCACCAGCACTAGGGAGGCAGCCGTACTCCTGGACTGGCACCCAGGAGAAAGCAGACTGAGACTGTGAGCCTGGGAATGTGCGTGCGACCAGACTGAAAACCAGAGCTCTGGAGCACTCACTGGAACTGGACTGACACTGGGAGCTCGGGAGCGCGTGCACACGCGATCAGAGTGAAAACCAGCGGTCTGGAGTGCACGCAAACCACACTGAAATAGAGCACTCGGGAGCGCGCTGGGGTGGCTGTCGGTGTTAAAAACACAAAGGACAGAGACGTGCCAGCCCTGGAAGTGAGAGCTGGGACACCGGCTGTGGGGCGCACAACCTGGGACACTGCAGGGTTTTTAGCAGCACCAACAAAAACAGGGTTAAAGTGGCCAGGAGAGCTCAGTGGAGAGTGGACTGCGATATCTCTGTTCTGAGACAGAGGCTAGGATTCGGCCACTGCTGCTCTGATTCTCAGAAGAGCCACAGAAAACCACCAGGGAACGCCGCCAGAGAACAAAAGCCTGGAAAAACCAGCTCACATTGCGCCAATCCCCATGCCCCCTTGCAGGGGACGGGGAGACTCTACCCAAACAGGGTTGCCTGAGTATCAGCGTGGCAGGCCCCGCAAAGAAAAGATAATAAGTCTCTCGCCTCTGCCCACATCCCTAAGGTCCCTATAAAACAAGTGCACACTGCCTGGGTCCTGGTCAGTAATTTGGGCTCTGGGCAACCCCACAACTCTCCTCATCAGAATAACAAGAAGGAGAAATCCGCCCCCAGCAAAGAAAAGATAATAAGTCTCTCGCCTCTGCCACAGAACTGATAGGTATGCATATAACTAAATTATCAGAAATGGATTTCAGAATAACAATGGTCAAGATGATGTGCAGACTTGAAAAAAATATTAACAAACATGTTAAAGAGAATATAGATTCTGTAAGGAAGGAAATGGGAGCGAATCTAGCAGAAATTAAAAATGCTATGATTCCCTTCAACAGATGACTGGATTAAGAAGATGTGGTCCATATATACAATGGAATATTACTCAGCCATTAAAAAGAACGATTTCTCAACATTTGCAGCAACATGGACGGCACTGGAGGAGATAATGCTAAGTGAAATAAGTCAAGCAGAGAAAAACAATTATCATATGGTTTCACTCATTTATGGAACATAAGAAGTAGGAAGATCAGTAGGAGAATAAAGGGAAGAAGAAAGGGGTAAACAGAAGAGGGAATGAACCATGAGAGACTGTGGACCCTGGGAAACAATCTGAGGGCTTCAGAGGGGAGGGGGGTGGGGCAATGGGATAGGCCGGTGATGGGTATTAAGGAGGGCACGTATTGCATGGTGCATTGGGTGTTATATGCAAGAAATGAATCATGGAATTTTACATCAAAAAAATAAATAAATAAATAAAATAAAAATGCTATGAATCAAATGCAGTCAAAACTAGATGCTCTGATGGCCAGGGTAAATGAGGCAGAAGAACGAATTAGTGAATTGGGATGGGATGGTAGAAGAGAAAGCTAAAACAGAAACTTGGCTCAAAAAAATACAATCTCAAGAATGTAGGTTACGGGAGATTACTGACTCAATGAAACATTCCAATGTCAGAATCATCGGCATCCCCGAGGGGGTGGAGAAAGAGGTCTACAAGAGATATTTGAACAAATTGTAGCTGAAAACTTCCCTAATCTGGCAAAGGGAACAAGCATTCGTGTCCAAGAGGCAGAGAGGACCCCTCCCAAGCTCAACCATGACAAACCTATGCCACGTCATGTCATAGTGCAATTCGCAAATATTAGATCCAAGGATACAGTACTGAAAGTGGAAAGGGCGAAAAAATTTCTCACATACATCCATGAGTCTACAAGAGACTCATCCTGAACCTAAAGATACATCCAGACTGAAAGTGAGGGATGGAGAACCATTTTTCATGACAATGGACCTCAAAAGAAACCTGGGGTAGCAATTCTCATATCAGACAGATTAGATTTTGAACTAAAGACTGTAGTTAGAGATACAGAAGGACACTATATTATTCTTAAAGGATGTATCCAACAAGTGAATATGACAATTATAAATATCTATGCCCCCAAAAGGGGAGCAGCTAGATACACAAGCCAACTCTTAACCAGAATAAAGAGACATATAGATAATAATACGTTAATAGTAGGGGACCTCAACACTCCGCTCTCAGCAATAGATAGATCACCTAAGCAGAAAATCAACAAAGAAACAAGAGCTTTGAATGACATACTGGACCTCATAGATATATATAGAACACTACACCCCAGAACAACAAAATACTCATTCTTTTCGAATGCACATGGAACTTTCTCCAGAATAGACCATATACTGGGTCACAAAACAGGTCTTAACCAATACCAAAAGACTGAAATTATTCCCTGCATAGTCTCAGACCACAATGCTTTGAAATTGGAACTCAATCACAAGGAAAAATTTGGAAGAAACTCAAATGCTTGGAAACTAAGAACTATCCTACTCAAGAATGACTCGATAAACCAGGAAATTAAAAATCAATTTAAACAAGTTATGGAGACCAACGAGAATGAAAACACATCGGTCCAAAACCTATGGGACACTGCAAAGGCGGTCCTAAGAGGAAAATACATAGCCATCCAAGGCTCACTTAAAAGAATAGAAAAATGTAAAATGCAGTTTTTATATTCTCACCTCAAGAAGCTGGAGCTGGAACAGAAGAACAGGCCTAACCCACAAACAAGAAAGCAGTTGATCAAGATTAGAGCAGAGATCAATGAATTAGAAACCAGGAGCACAGTAGAGCAGATCACCAGAACTAGAAGCTGGTTCTTTGAAAGAATAAATAAGATCGATAAGCCACTAGCCAGACTTATTCAAAAGAATGGAGAAAGGACCCAGATTAATTAATTTTGAATGAAAGGGGAGAGGTCACAATCAACACCAATGAAATAGGAAGGATCATTAGAAACTTTTATCAACAGCTTTATGCCAATAAATTAAACGTGGAAGAAATGGATGCCTTCCTGGAAACCTATAAACTACCAAGAATGAAACAGGAAAAAATTAATTTTAAACAGGCCAATTAATTATGAAGAGATTGAAGCAGTGATCAAAAACCTCCCGAAAAACAAGAGTCCACGGACTGACGCATTCCCTGGGGAATTCTACCAAACATTCAAAGAAGAAATAATATCTATTCTCCTGAAGTTGTTTCAAACAATAGAAACAGAAGGAAAACTACCAAACTCATTCTATGAGGTCAATATTACCTTGATCCCCAAACCAGCAAAAGACCCCATCAAAACGGAGAATTACAGACCAATATCCCTGATGAATATGGACGCCAAAATTCTCAACAAGATCCTAGCTAATAGGATCCAACAGTACATTAAAAGGATTCATCCATCAAGACCAAGTAGGATTCATCCCTGGGATGCGAAGGTGGTTCAACATTTGCAAATCGATCAGTGTGATACATCATATCAACAAGAAAAGAGTCAAGAACCATATGACCCTCTCAATAGATGCAGAATTTGACGAAATACAACATCTTTTCCTGATTAAAACCCTTCAGAGTGTAGGGATAGAGGGCACATTCCTCAATTTCATAAAAACCATCTATGAAAAGCCTACAGCGAATATCATTCTCAATGGGGAAAAGCTGGAAGCCTTTCCCTTAAGATCAGGAACACGACAAGGATGCCCACTCTCGCCACTATTATTCAACATAGTACTAGAAGTCCTTGCAACAGCAATCAGNAGAAGTCCTTGCAAGAGCAATCAGACAACAAAAAAGGATAAAAGGTATCCAAATATGCAAAGAAGAAGTCAAATGTCTCCCTTCGCAGGTGACATGATACTCTATATGGAAAACCCAAAAGAATCCACCCCCAAACTACTANAAAAAAGGATAAAAGGTATCCAAATATGCAAAGAAGAAGACAAATGTCTCCCTTCGCAGGTGACATGATACTCTATATGGAAAACCCAAAAGAATCCACCCCCAAACTACTAGAAGTTATAGAACAATTCAGTAAGGTGGCAGGATACAAAATCAATGCCCAGAAATCAGTTGCATTTCTATACACGAATAACGAGACTGAAGAAAGAGAAATTAGGGAATCCATCCCATTTACAATAACACCAAAAACCATGCGTTNTCATATGTTATCTCAGAATTAACTTAACCAGAGGCGCAAAGGATCTATATTCTAGAAACTCCAAATCACTCTTGAAAGACATTGAAGAAGATGCAAAAAGATGGAAAAATATTCCATGCTCATGGATTGGAAGAATAAACATAGTTAAAATGTCTATGCTACCCAGAGCAANGGCAATCTACACTTTTAATGCCATCCTGATCAAAATACCAATGACATTTTTCATTGAACTGGAACAAACAGCCCCCTTAAATTTGTGTGGTACCAGAAAAGGCCCCGAATCGCCAAGGAACTGTTGAAAAGGAAAAACAAAGCTGGGGGCATCACGTTGCCAGATTTCGAGCTGTACTACAAAGCTGTGATCACAAAGACAGCATGGTACTGGCACAAAAACAGACACATCGACCAATGGAACAGAATAGAGAACCCAGAAATGGACCCTCGGCTCTTTGGGCAACTAATCTTTGATAAAGCAGGAAAAAACATCCGGTGGAAAAAAGACAGTCTCTTCAATAAATGGTGCTGGGAAAATTGGACAGCTACATGCAAAAGAATGAAACTTGACCACTCTNTGGTGGAAAAAAGACAGCCTCTTCAATAAATGATGCTGGGAAAATTGGACAGCTACATGCAAAAGAATGAAACTTGACCACTCTCTCACACCATACACAAAAATAAACTCCAAATGGATGAAAGACCTCAATGTGAGACAGGAATCCATCAAAATTCTAGAGGAGAACATAGGCAACAACTTCTATGACATCGNTATCAAAATCCTAGAGGAGAACATAGGCAGCAACCTGTTTGACATCGGCCACAGCAACTTTTTTCATGACACATCTCCAAAGGCAAGAGAAACAAAAGATAAAATGCACATGCAGGACTACATCAAGATAAAAAGCTTCTGCACAGCCAAGGAAACAATCAAAAAAACTAACCTATGATTCAACCAGAACTAATTTATTTCCCATTTCCCAGATACTGTGTCTGGCTGAGGAGGCATTGATTCCATGTCTTTATGGAATTCACCTTATAGAATTCAACATGTTATGTCACTGCACATATATGCAATTAAGTATAATACAAGTCCAATCATCACGATTTCTCTATAAAGCTTAATATCTATTTTATTCTACATTCTTAACTCTTTAAATGTATTATGCCATTTAGTTCTCCAATTATAACAATCTTGGGTTAAAAACTATGATTATCACATTTTATAGTTGGAGAGTATAGCTAGTAAATAGGAAAAAAATGATTGAAATTATTTCTAATCTGACTCTGGAGTCCAAACTCCTGCACATTTTAGTGTCTTGCTTCTCGGTGCTAATGCCTGTGGCAAGAAGCATATTCACATTAAGGTAGTATATATATGAGGATGCCTACCATATACCAGGTACTGTGCTTTGCTCTACTGGTAAAATGTAAAAGTAACATATTGTTGATGCCTATACATGGTAGAGACAGACACGTGTTCAATTTAGTGTTAATGAAGTCAGATGGTGATAGCTTCCATGATGCTGGAGCACAGAAGGAAGAAAAATCACCTGTTTCATGGTGGTCAAGTAGAGTCTTACCCATGATGTGACATTTTATTGAGCCTTAGTGGGTGAGCTCACTTAAACTGGTGAAGAAGAAAAAGTGAGCATTCCACAGGGACAGGCTATTTACAATAGCGGACATGCTGGTTGTTGGAGCTATGCCAGCCCAATGTTGGAAATGTTTCGTAGTGGTCTCTCTAAATACAGGTTCTGGCTCTTGTTTCCCAGTTGTTTCCATAAAGTCTCTTGGTCAATTCTGTTCCTTACAGCTATCTGTCATTGTGAAAACTTTTGAGTTCTAGTGTAGATTAGTATTTCCTGGAGCTTTAGAACTCTCTAGAGAAGAGATCCTAGTATTGTTTTATAAAAACATTACATTCTTTTTTTTTAATTTTTAAAAATTTTTTTAATTTGTTATGTTAGTCACCAAAAGAAAACATTCTAACTGGGCACTACTGAGTATTTACCTCAACAATACAGATGTAGTGAAAAGAAGGGGCACCTGCCCCCTAATGTTTATAGCGGCAGTGTCCACGATAGCCAAGCTGTGGAAGGAGCCGAGATGTCCTTCAACAGATGAATGGATAAAGACGTAGTTCAAATATACAATGGACTATTACTCAGTCATCGAAAGGATGAATACCTACTATTTATATCAACATAGATGGAACTGGAGGGTATTTTCTAAGTTAAATAAGTCAGTCAGAGAAAGGCAATTATCATGTGGTTTCACTCATATGTGGAATATAAGAAACAGCACAGAGGATCATTGGGGAAGGGAGGGAAAACTGAATGGGAAGAAATCGGAGAGGAAGCCAAACCATGAGACACTCCGGACTCCGGGAAACAAACTGAGGGTTGTGGAAAGAGAGGTGGGTCGGGGGATGGGGTAACTGGGTGATGGGCACTAACGAGGGCACCTGATGTGATGAGCACTGGGTGTTATACGCAACTGATGAATTATTGAACGCTACACCAAAAACTAATGTTGGTTAATTGAATTTAAATTTTAAGAAAAACAGGTAGTTCTAGTGCAACCAGGTTTAACAATACTGTTATGGGACATTCCTCGTGGCAGCAAAAGGGCAGATGAAATAAGGTATGAAAATACCTAGTTCATTATTTACCCTACAAATGTAAAATTCAGTGAGGGATAGAGCATGATGACAGAACCAAGAAGTTCCTGAATACTTAAGCCTAGTTGAATCCTTTTATATCTTATTCAACTTTTTATTTTTTGTCGGCTGTAATTCACTACCTTTCCTTGAAAGCCCTTCTGGATCTGCTACATACTACGTACAGTTTTATCTTTGAACAATGCTTAGTTTACCTTTATGCCTGACTTTCACTTATAATAACAATATTATCAGAGTGAGGCATTCATCACCTCCAGAGAATCTGCTTATATTCTTATCTTTGTGCTTCTATCCCTGTTCAAAAAAGACTAGCAAGTGGATGCTCTGTCCACTGGATTTTTCCTTGTTACTCTTCCTTAGAATCACTCCCGGGTGGGGTGGTATATGACCGTGTACATCCAGGCAGTATACATCCATCCATTTTCAGTTCATTACAATGTATCATGATTTTATCCATGAACCAGGTTCAAGTGTTTTCCACCCCAACAGACCAATGGTGTGAGCTGAGTGAAAACAAACCAAAACCAAGGTGCAGAGTGTGGGGATCTGTGCTGACCATCCCTGCTGCTTTTGTTCTCTGGACCTGCTTGAGCCTAATCCCAAATGGAGCATTTCCACTGCTTGTTTTATATGTATATATACTGGAGAATGGGATTTGGGGGTCATAGTGTATGTATATTTTTGGCATTGATAGATAACGCCAGAAAGCTAGCTAAAGTGCTTGTTCCCATTACACCCATTCCTCTAATTTATGAAAAACAATGGTCCGCTTCTTCAACAACACTTACACTGTCCATCTTCTCCAGTGTACACATTCTTACAGGTTTGTAGAAATCGTATGTTGTAGTTTTAATTTCCATCTGTCTTATAACTCATGTAGTTTATCTCTTTTGCCTATGCTTATTGATCATTTGGGTATTTTCTCTTCTAACAGACCTGTTTTCAATCTTGACTGCTGTTTTATTGGGTATTCTCCTTTTTAACATTAATTTGTAAAAATTCTTTATGTATTCTAGATACGAGTCCTTTGCTAAACATATGTATTGAGGATTTTTCTTTCATTATGTGGCTTGCTTTTTCAATACATTAATGGTCTATTTTGAGTTAATTTTGTGTAATTAACACACAAAAGGTTCAAATTCATTCTTTTGCATGTAGATGTTCAGTGTTCCCAGAGCCATTTATTTAAAAGATATTTCTTTCCCCTACTGCTCTGCCTTAGCACCTTATAAAAATCCAGCTGGATATAAATTTTAGGGATTACTTCTGTATTTTCAGCTCTGTTCCACTGGTCTACCTCTATCTTCATGCTTGTGTCATACTATCTTGATTACTGTAGTTTTGTAGTAAGATTTGAAATCAGGACATATGGATCCTGACACTTTGTTCTATTTCTTTGAAATTATTTTTGGGCATTAAAAAGGGCATGTGATATGATGAGCACTGGGTGTTATACTGAACTAATGAATCATTGAACATTATATCAAAAACCAATGATGTACTTAATTGAATTTAAATTAAAAAAAGAAATTGTATCTTTCACACAAATGGACTTTAAAAGAAAGCTGGGGTAGCAATTCTTATATCAAATAGATTGGATTTTAAACTAAAAACTATAGTTAGAGACACAGGAGGGCACTACATATTCTTAAAGGATGTATCCAACAAGTGGAGATGACAATTATAAATATATATGCCCCCAACAGGGGAGCAGCAAGATATACAAGCCAACTCTTAACCAGAATAAAGAGACATATAGATAAAAATACATTAATAGTAGGGGACCTCAAAACTCCACTATCAGCAATAGACAGAATACCCTTGCAAAAACTCAGTAAAGGAACAAACACTTTGAATGCCATACTCGACGAATTGGACCTCATAAATCTATATAGAACACTACACCCCAGAAACAAAGAATACTCATTCCATTCTAATGCCCATTGAACATTCTCAAGAATAGACTATGTTCTGGGACACAAAACAGGTCTTAACCGATACCAAAAGACTGAAATTATTTCCTGCATATTCTCAGATCACAACGCTTTGAAATTGGAACTCAACCACAAGAAAAATTTGGAAGAAACTCAAACACTTGGAGACTAAGAACCATCCCGCTCAGGAATAACTCAATAAACCAGGAAATCAAAAATCAATTTAAACAATTTATGGAGACCAATGAGAATGAAAACACAATGGTCCAAAACCTATGGGATACTGCAAAGGCAGTCCTAACGGGGAAATACATAGACATCCAAGCCTCACTCAAAAGAATAGAAAAATCTAAAATGCAGTTTTTATATTCTCACCTCAAGAAGCTGGAACAGCAACAGAGGGACAGGCCTAATCCATGCATGAGGAAGCAGTTGACCAAGATTAGAGCAGAAATCAACGAATTAGAAACTAGGAGTACAGTAGAGCAGATCAACAGAAATAGAAGCTGGTTCTTTGAGAGAATTAATAAAATTGACAGACCTCTGGCAAGACTTATCTAAAAGAATAGACAAAGGACCCAAATTAATAAAATTATGAATGAAAAACGAGAGGACACAATCAATACCAATGAAATTGGAAGGATTATTAGAAACTTTTATCAACAGCTTTATGCCAATAAATTAAGCAATCTGGAAGAGATGGAGGCCTTCCTGGAAACCCATAAACTACCAAGACTGAAACAGGAAGAAATTGATTTTTTAAACAGGCCAATTAATTATGAAGAGATTGAGTCAGTGATAAACAACCTTCCAAATAACAAAACTCCAGGCCCGGATGGTTTTCCTGGGGAATTCTACCAAACATTCAAAGAAGAAATAATACCTATTCTCCTAAAGCTATTTCAAAAAATAGAAACAGAAGGAAAGCTACCAAACTCATTCTAAGAGGTCACTATTACCTTGATCCCCAAACCAGGCAAAGACCCCAACAAAAAGGAGAATTACAGACCAATTTCCCTAATGAATATGGACGCCAAAATCCTCAAAAAGATCCCTGGCTAATAGAATCCAACAGTACATTAAAAGGATTAACCATAATGACCAAGTGGGATTCATCCCTGGGATGCAGGGGTCGTACAACATTCGCAAATCTATCAGTGTCTTAGATTTTGTCCAGAAACAAAAATTCAGAAATCATATGATATTTTCAATTGATGCAGGAAAAGCATTTGACAAAATACAGCACCCTTTCCTGATTAAAACCCTTCAGAGTGTAGGAATAGAGGGTACATTTCTCAATCTCATAAAAGCCATCTATGAAAAGCCTACTGCAAGCATTATTCTCAATGGGGAAAAGAAGGAAGCCTTTCCCTTAAGATCCGGAACACGACAAGGATGCCCACTCTCGCCATTATTATTCAACATAGTACTAGAAGTCCTTGCAACNAAGGAAGCCTTTCCCTTAAGATCCGGAACACGACAAGGATGCCCACTCTCGCCATTATTATTCAACATAGTACTAGAAGTCCTTGCAACAGCAATCAGAAGACAAAAAGGGATCAAAGGTATCCAAATCGGCAAAGAAGAAGTCAAACTGTCTCTCTTTGCAGATGACATGATACTCTATATGGAAAACCCAAAGGAATCCACTCCCAAACTATTAGAAGTTATAGAACAATTCAGTAAGGTGGCAGGATACAAAATCATGCTCCGATAATCAGTTGCATTTCTATACACGAAAAATGACACTGAAGAAAGAGAAATTAGGGAATCCATCCCATTTACAATAGCACCAAACCATACGTTACCTTGGAATTATAACTTAACCAGAGACGTAAAGGACCTATATCCTAGAAACTATAGATCACTTTTGAAAGATATTGAGGAAGACATAAAAAGATGGAAAAATATTCCATGCTCATGGATTGGAAGAATTAACATAGTTAAAATGTNAATCAAAAAAATTAATATAGTTAAAATATCCATGCTACCCAGAGCAAATCTACAATTTCAGTGCTATCCAGATCAAAATACCGAGGACATTTTTCAAGAAACTGGAACAAATAGTCCTTAAATTTGTATGGAACCAGAAAAGGCCCCGAATCTCCAAGGAACTGTTGAAAAGGAAAAACAAAGCTGGGGGCATCACAATGCCGGATTTCGAGCTGTACTACAAAGCTGTGATCACAAAGACAGCATGGTACTGGCACAAAAACAGACACATCGACCAATGGAACAGAATAGAGAACCCAGAAATGGACCCTCGGCTCTTTGGGCAACTAATCTTTGATAAAGCAGGAAAAAACATCCGGTGGAAAAAAGACAGTCTCTTCAATAAATGGTGCTGGGAAAATTGGACAGCTACATGCAAAAGAATGAAACTTGACCACTCTCTCACACCNTAATGCTGGATTTCAAGCTGTACTACAAAGCTGTGATCATAAAGACAGCATGGTACTGGCACAAAACAGACACGCAGACCAATGGAACAGAATAGAGAACCCAGAAATGGAACCCTCGGCTCTTTGGGCAACTAATCTTTGATAAAGCAGGAAAAAACATCCGGTGGAAAAAAGACAGTCTCTTCAATAAATGGTGCTGGGAAAATTGGACAGCTACATGCAAAAGAATGAAACTTGACCACTCTCTCACACCATACACAAAAATAAACTCCAAATGGATGAAAGACCTCAATGTGAGACAGGAATCCATCAAAATTCTAGAGGAGAACATAGGCAACAACTTCTATGACATCGGCCAGAGCAACCTTTTTCACGACACATCTCCAAAGGCAAGAGAAATAAAAGATAAAATGAACTTATGGGACTTTATCAGGATAAAGAGCTTCTGCACAGCCAAGGAAACAGTCAAAAAAACTAAGAGACAGCCCACNTTTGCAAATGATGCTAGAGATAAAAGACTGGTATCCAAGATCTACAAAGAACTTCTCAAACTCAATACGTGAGAAACAAATAAACAAATCATAAAATGGGCAGAAGATATGAACAGGCACTTTTCCAATGATGACATACAAATGGCCAAAAGAGACATGAAAAAATGTTCTAAATCATTAGCCATCGGGGAAATTCAAATCAAAACCACACTAAGATACCACTTACGCCAGGTAGAATGGCAAAAATTAACAAGGCAGGAAACAGCAATTGCTGGAGAGGATGTGGAGAAAGGGGATCCCTCCTACATTGTTGGTGGGAATGCAGGTTGGTGCAGCCACTCTGGAAAACAATGTGGAGGTCCCTTAGAAAGTTAAAAATTGAGCTACCCTATGACCCAGCCATCGCACTACTGGGTGTTTACCCCAAAGATACAGACATAGTGAAGAGAAGGGCCATATGCACCCCAGTGTTCATAGCAGCATTGTCCACAATAGCTAAATCGTGGAAGGAACTGAGATGCCCTTCAACAGATGACTGGATTAAGAAGATGTGGTCCATATATACAATGGAATATTACTCAGCTATCAGAAAGAACGATTACACAGCATTTGCTGCAACATGGACCGCACTGGAGGAGATAATGCTAAGTGAAATAAGTCAAGCAGAGAAAGACAATTATCATACCATATCTCTCATCTATGGAACATAAGAACTCGGAAGATTGGTAGGGTAAGAAAGGGATAAAGAAAGGGGTGTAATCAGAAGGGGGAATGAACCATGAGAGACTATGGACTCTGGGAAACAATCTGAGGGCTTCAGAGGGGAGGGGGTGGGGCAATGGGATAGGCCGGTGATGGGTATTAACGAGGGCACGTATTGCATGGTACACTGGGTGTTATATGCAAGTAATGAATCATGGAACTTTACATCAAAATCTAGGGATGTACTGTATGGTGACTAACATAATATAATAAAAAATTATTATTAAAAAAAAGAACAAGAAAAAAAGAAAATGGGGGCGCCTGGGTGGCACAGCGATTAAGCGTCTGCCTTCGACTCAGGGTGTGATCCCGGCATTATGGGATCGAGCCCCACGTCAGGCTCCTCTGCTATGAGCCTGCTTCTTCCTCTCCCACTGCCCCTGCTTGTGTTCCCTCTCTCGCTGGCTGTCTCTATCTCTGTCAAATAAATAAATAAATAAAATCTTAAAAAAAAAAAGAAAATGAAATTAGGGAAACAATTCTTCTTCCAATAGCATAAAAAATAATAGCATATTTAAGAATAAATTCATCAAAATAGTGGAAAATTCATGGTCTGGATACAACAAAATATTGTTTGAAGAAATTAAACATGTAAATGAATGGAAATACATTCATGCTCATGGCTGAAACACTTCATATTGTCAAGATGACAATACTTTCCAAATTGATCTATATATTCAACATAATTACTACCAAAATCACAACTGTCTTCTTTGCAGAAATTGGCAAGCTCATTTTAAACTATATATGGAAATTCAAGGTATCCCAACTAACAAAAACAATTTCTTTCTTTTTCTTTTTAATTTTTTTTATTATATTATGTTAGTCACCATACAGTAAATCCCTGGTTTCTGATGCAAAGTTCCATGATTCATTAGTTGCGTATAACACCCAGTGCACCATGCAATACATGCCCTCCCCACTACCCATCACCAGTCTATCCCATTCCCCTACCCCCCTCCCCTCTGAAGCCCTCAGTTTGTTTCCCAGAGTCCATAGTCATTCTTCATGTATCCCTTCTGTTTACCACCCCCCTTTCTTCTTCTCTTTCTTCTCCTACTGATCTTTCTACTTCTTATGTTCCATAAATGAGTGAAACCATACAATAATTGTCTTTCTTTGCTTGACTTATTTCGCTTAGCATTATCTCCTCCAGTTCCGTCCATGTTGCAGCAAATGATGAGAAATCATTCTTTTTGATGGCTGAGTAATATTCCATTGTATATATGGACCACATTTCATTTTCAAATTGTTTCTTGATAGTGTGAAGAAATACCATCAATTTTTGTATATTGATCTTGTACTTTGCAATCTTTGAACCTATTTATTCATTCTAATAGTTTGTTTTTTGATTCCTTAGTATCTTTTACAGTTGACCCTTGAACACTGCAGATGTTAGGGGCACTGATATCAGTTAGTTAGAAATGATATTACTCTTGAACTTAAGGGGAAGCCTAGATAGAGGTGATTGTTGCACAACAATGTGAATATGCTTAATGCCACTGAATTGTGCATGTTAAAATGGTAAATTTTATGTTTATTTTAGCATAATAAAAAATGATCAAGCAATGCAATTTATCCCCTAAGCAAAATAAAAGAAGGATTAATGAAAAGAATCATATGAATCCCAGAAGAACAAAAAATAAAATTGGAAGAGAAATATTTAGAAAAATAATGGAGACAAATTATTCAGAGTTAAATATTAATGACTCAGGATTGCAAGGGTCTATGGAGTCATATAAGAGTCATAAAGAGGAAAGAAAATGAAAAGCTCGCACAGCCATATGTTTAATAAATTTTAAGAATTTCAAAGTCAAAGAAAAATTCTGAGAGGGAAGTTTGCCTAGAGTAATCATACTCATATCAGACTTCTTAATAACTACACTGAATGTAAAAAAGCAATGAAATATTTTTAATACATAAAAGGAATACAGCTTTAAAATCAATAATTTATATCCAGCAAAGTTGCCACTCAAATGTAGGAACGTATTACAAATATTCTTATGTATCTATTTAAAGATAATTTATATATCTATATAAAGCCTCGGAAGGTTTACCTCACTGAGATTTGTAAAGGAAACACTCAAATTAAAAAATAAGCATTTTTTTAAAAGATGTATTTATTTATTTTAGAGAGAGAAAAAGAGAGAGAGCATGTATAAGTGGGGTCGGGGAGGCGGGAAGAATCCTCTAGCAGACTCCCTGCAGAGTGGGGAGCCTGATGCAGGGCTGGATCCCAGGACCCTGTGATCATGACCTGATCCAAAATCCAGAGTCAGCCACTTAACCAACTGAGCCACCCAGGCACCTTAAAGGATAAACATTTTTAGGAGATGCTGCAAGATGTATGGAAATTAAGGATGGATAAACATCTTGATAAAATTTGGGGTTTTTTAAGGCTTAAACTAAAGGAAAAATGAGAAAGTATGTCCATTATAAATCACAATTAAAATTCCTATAAATCATTATCAAAAGACAATCAACAGACGAATGGATAAAGAAGATGTAGTCCATATATACAATGGAATATTACTCAGCCATCAGAAAGAACGATTACCCAACATTTGCAGCAACATGGACGGGACTGGAGGAGATTATGCTAAGTGAAATAAGTCAAGCAGAGAAAGACAATTAACATATGGGTTCACTCATTTATGGAACATAAGAAATAGCAGGAAGACTGGTAGGAGAAGGAAGGGAAGAGTGAAGGGGAGTTAAATAGAAGGGGGAATGAACCACGAGAGACTATGGACTCTGGGAAACAAACTGAGGGCTTCAGAGGGGAGGGGGTGGGGAATTGGGATAGGCCGGTGATGGGTATTAAGGAGGGCACGCATTGCATGGAGCAATGGGTGTTATACACAAACAATGAATCACGGAACACTACATCAAAAACTAAGGATGTACTGTATGGTGACTAAAAAAAATAATTAAAAAATTTTAAAAAAAGACAATCATAATGCTAAGTGAAATAAGTCAAGCAGAGAAAGACAATTATCATATGGTTTCTCTCATCTATGGAACGTAAGAACTAGGAAGTATGGTAGGAGAAGAAAGGGATAAAGAAAAGGGGGGTAATCAGAGGGGGGGCTGAAGCATGAGAGACTATGGACTCTGAGAAACAAACTGAGGGCTTCAGAGGGGAGGGAGATGGGGGAATGGGATAGGTTAGTGATGGGTAGTAAGGAGGGCACGTATTGCATGGTGCACTGGGTGTTATACGCAACTAATGAATCATGGAACTTTACATCAAAAACTAGGGATGTACTGTATGGTGACTAACATAATAAAAAATATTTTAAAAAAAGACCATCAATCCAATAAAAATGGGCAGACTCTTCATAAAAAGAAGATAGAAAAACGGCCAATAATCACTAGAAAATGTGCTTAGCATCATTAAGGATTGGGGAAATGTGAAATAAAAGCACAATGAGCTACCACTTCATACACTTAGGATGGCAAAAATGTGAACTCTAAGATTTCTACTGTGGAGAATATTTTGTTTTCTGACTTACTTACTTTAGAAAATCAAAGTCCAAAGAGGATAAGTGAACTTCCCAAAGTCACAGAGCAGTTCATTTGGAGTTTGACGACTGGGCAACAGACCAAGGTTTTTCCCACAGTGAATACTTCAGAGACTGGTGTTCCCAGATGTCTCTGCAAGTTCCAGCAGGGGGCTCTGGGGATTGCTCCAGGAACCGCAGGTAGATAGCTTCTTTTTCCCTGAGTTTCTAGTCAGTTTGACTGACTCGGGATCTAGGATGGCCTGCTCTCTTTTCTCCATCCTTGGAGTAGATGAGGGTTCCATGTCCCAGGAGTCCCTTATGCCTTAAATATAGGGGAAGATGCTGCCTTTTCATCTGGTCATCAAATATGCTTTCTCCACTCTTGACAAGTGAAAACCTAGAGCAGAAGAATCAAATCTCTACCTTAATGTGAAAAAATGAGGAGCTCTTCTGGGCCCAACTCAGGACTGAGGGTAAGTCATTGGTCATGCTTCCTCCTTCCCCATCAGTCAAGAGAAGCAGAATGGTCCTTTGGAAATTGTTTGAGGAATCCTGTTTTTGGTATCAGTTGTGGTGCTGAACTTGGACAGATTACAGCAGCTCTTTGAGATTCTGTTTACTCATTCATAAAATAAGAGTGGCATAAGATGGCTTAATATCCATTAGTCCCTAAAGGGTGGAGTGGCAGGGTAGCTTTGATCCAGAGGACTATTTCACTGGGTTATGAATTTAACCCTCTAGTTCCTGAAACTACATTCCTGAAACCTCCATATGTTCCTGAAAGGGACTTGACATGTGGATGGAACAGGTCAGGTCAGATTGACTGTTTTCAATCACTCATTTATGGAACATAAGAAATAGCAGGGAGATCAGTAGGAGAAGGAAGGGAAGAATGAAGAGGGGGTAAACAGAAGGGGGAATGAACCATGAGAGACTATGGACTCTGGGAAACAAACTGAGGGCTTCAGAGGGGAGGGGGGTGGGGGACTGGGATAGGCCGGTGATGGGTTTTAAGGAGGGCACGTATTGCATGGTGCACTGGGTGTTATATGCAAATAATGAATCATGGAGCACTACATCAGAAACTAAGGATATACTGTATGGTGACTAACATAACCTAATAAAAATTATTTTTTTAAAAAAAGGAAAAGCAAGAGATTTGGGGGAACATTTCTTTTTTTTTTAAGATTTTATTTATTTATTCGACAGAGATAGAGACAGCCAGCGAGAGAGGGAACACAAGCAGAGGGAGTGGGAGAGGAAGAAGCAGGCTCATAGCAGAGAAGCCCGATGTGGGGCTCGATCCCAAAATGCCGGGATCACGCCCTGAGCCGAAGGCAGACGTTTAACCGCTGTGCCACCCAGGCGCCCCTGGGGGAACGTTTCTTTAACACACGGAAGGGGCACAAAGGAGCAGATTCAGACCTATGAGAAAATATGTTCCTATTAAATCTGAATTCCAAGCATCAATTTTCTCTGCATTTTAAAATTAAAACCCAACAATATTTAGTTCAAATGTAAAATATAAACAAACCATGCATTCAGTGCTTGTGAAGATATGCAATCGGTTAGACTTAGTAATTCAATATTCACAATACTTTTTAAATTTTTCACAAACGATTTTGAATACCTTCAATGTATTAGAACGTATGCTAGGCAACCTAAGATCTTCACACACCTGTTCCATTAATTGTAATTTACTTATAGTGTAAAAGGCAATGCTGGTAGCTAACTGATAACATCATACAGTTTCATCACAGCTTAAAAAGCCATTTTACTGTCCATCCATCCACTATCTTATTCAATAGTACATACAAAGTACATACATAAGAAGAAACAAAATGAAGAAAAATGAGTCCCTGGCACTGAGGGACACACCATCTAATGGGACAAGCAACTAAGTATAAGGCAATATGTCAAGCACTCCAGCAAGACCCAAATACAGGGCTGTGGGAGCACAGAGGGTAAAGCAATGGATTCCAAAAGGAGAATGTAAGTATTGTCCGATGTTGACACCCGAGCTCTTGCCAGGTGGAAAGGAGGAGGAGGCATCCAGGAAAGTGAAAGGGCTAAATGCCAAAGTCACGCAGGGAGGATGCGTGAGTTGTCTGAGGACCGTGAGCAGTTCCATAGGCGAGACTGGGGGAGCAGAGCATGGCAGGGAAGTGTCACTGGACAGAAAGATGGAGACAGACTCAAGAAGGGCTAATTATATCATGGTGAGAAAGAGCCTGGACATTTTTCTGATGGTGAGAAGGAGACTTGCAACAGCCTATGACATCAATTCAGTTATATTTCTTCACAGAAGGGGAAACTAAAGTTTGAGAAGTTAAATGAATTATTCGAAGCCATATTACAATGTTTGATAGAGAATGTGAGTCAAAATTTTTTTAGTACAAACTAAATTTTTCCCTTTACGCTATGCAACCTAAATACTCTCCTTGGAGACAAATAAATGAGTCTCATGTAGCGGTTTTAAGTATATAGATATAGCGGGGATTCAATTTTGAGAAGTATAGGAAATGCCCTTATGTGGTTGTGACACCCTCCCGCAGCTTGGACCACTAGCCATAGTGTTAGGCCATCTGTCCTAATAAAGTTGAAACCAAAGGACCTTGTTCCCAAAAGTCAATTGTTTCAGAATATCAGAAGAATTCTGAGAATATTAATTTGTTTTTATAAATTTTTCATTTGGAATCAATGGAATGGTCTATGATGGGCTGTATGTTTCCAGTAAATAATTAGATTCCTGAAGGTTAATTACGTTTGAGCAAGAAAAGCAAAAACTGGAATACATGTTCCTTTATTTCTGACTATGAAGGTGATATGGTTAAATGAATACAATGAATTATATCACTGTACTTCCTGCTATTTGCTAAGCTCCTGAGTCTGGACTTGGTGGCAGCTGGTGATTAAAAGAGATAGAGATACCAGAAAGAAAAGAGTCCATGACTCTCAGAGTAATAATCATGGTCTGAAGCCATTAGGTTTGCCAAGTATAGAAACTGGATTTTATCTAAGCATTGGTTAAATTGAAATGGACTGACTCACATCAATCACACTCACAAGAGACAGATGTATAAGCCAAAAATATCAATACCTTCATTTGCCATGAGAACTGTAACTGCCAAATTGGATATTTACATTCTCTAAGGCAAAAAATGTGTGAATTAATTTGACTGTGATCATTTTACAATGAATATGTATATTAAAACATCACACTGTATACCTTGCATATATACAGTTTTTATCTGTTAATTTTATCTTGATAAAGTTGGAATGAATGAAAAAAATGAATGCATTTTTAAAGATTTTTTAAAATTTATTCATTTGAGAGAGAGAGAGAGGGAACATGGGGGGAGGGGCAGAGGGAGAGGCAGAGAGAATCTTTTTTTTTATTTTAGTTCCTAGAGTTTTATTTTATTTTTTTAAGAAATATTTTTTTATTATATTATGTTAGTCACCATACAGTAAATCCCTGGTTTTTGATGTAAAGTTCCATGATTCATTAGTTGCATATAACACCCAGTGCACCATGCAATATATGCCCTCCTTACTACCCATCACCAGCTTTTACCATTCCCCCACCCCCCTCCCCTCTGAAGCCCTCGGTTTGTTTCTCAGAGTCCATAGTCTCTCATGCTTCATTCCCCTTCTGATTACCCCCTTTCTTTATCCCTTTCTTCTCCTACCAATCTTCCTAGTTCTTATGTTCCTTAGATGAGGGAAACCATATGATAATTGTCTTTCTCTGCTTGACTTATTTCACTTAGCATTATCTCCTCCAGTGAGGCAAAGAGAATCTTAAGCAGGCTCCACGCCCAGTGGGAGCCGGACATGGGGCTGGATCCCATGACCCTGAGATCATGACCTGAGCAAAAATCAAGAGCTGGAGGCTTAACTAACTGAGCCACCCAGGCGCCCCAAAGAACTGGGAACTTTAAAAAAACGGACCTGGATGGAGTAAATTTAATTTTATCAAAAATGGAATTATAAATATATATATGTTGTTCTGAAATTTTACCGTAAAAAATCTTAAATTGATTACATAATTACTTATAATTATTATATATAATTATATATTATATATTATTATTTTCATTTCACTTTAATTTTTAAATGTAAGTAAAACATTATTTACTTAATTATATTATTCTTCAGTGAAAAAAACTGATGGGATCTGTGGGATCAGAGCACACTTGTACTGCCCTGTGTCATGGGGACAGCTGGAATAGTTTGAAGGAGACTTGGATAGCTGGTCAGGTGCTGACGTCAATCTATAACTTTACAGAGATGGATCCAAATGGTCTTTTTTAACACACGCAATTATAAATTTGAGCTTTGCCAAAACAGAACTGTCTAAACCACATGATGTTTCTAATATAAATATAAAATAGTTTCAACACAGCATTATTATACTTTTTTGTTACTTACAATAAAAATTTGTTTCATACAGAATTCCAGACATGGACAGAAGAAACCAGACCAGCATCTATGAATTTCTTCTCGCGGGCCTCTCTGAGAGGCCAGAGCAGCAGCCTCTCCTGTTTGGGCTCTTTCTGGCCATGTACCTGGTCACCACTGTGGGGAACCTGCTCATCATCCTGGCCATTACCTCTGACCTACACCTCCACACCCCCATGTACTTCTTCCTAGCTAACCTGTCCTTTTCTGACATTGGTTTTGTCTCCACAATAATTCCCAAGATGCTAGATAATACTGGCTCAGGAAGTAAACTGATTTGTTATGATGGGTGTCTGACACAGCTTTATTTCTTTGGCCTATTTGCAGATCTGGACAACTTTCTCCTGGCCGTGATGGCACTTGACTGCTATGTGGCCATCAGCCACCCCCTCCATTATGCCATGACCATGAACTTCCAACGGTGTATCCTGTTGGTGACTGGGTCATGGGTGGTCAATATCTTCCATGCCCTAGTGCATACCCTCCTGGTGATGAGGCTTTCTTTCTGTGGCCCCAATATCATCCCCCATTTCTTCTGTGATCTGGTCCCACTCCTGAATCTGGCTTGCTCCAGTACTTATGTCAATGACCTAGTGCTCATCTTTGTGGCAGGAACATTGCTAATTGGACCCTTCATCTTCATCCTTACATCTTACTTTTATATTGCTTTGGCTATCCTAAGAATCAATTCCACAAAGGGTAAGCAAAGGGCCTTCTCCAACTGCACCTCCCACCTCTCTGTGGTCTCTCTATTTTATAGCACAGCTATTGGGGTCTATTTATGTCCTCCATCATCCCCCTCAGGTGGAAAGGACAGAGTCTTCTCAATAATGTACACAGTGGTGACCCCCATGCTGAACCCCTTCATCTACAGCCTAAGAAACAGGGATATGAAGGGGGCTCTGGGAAAACTACTCAGAAGAAAAACGTTCTAACATTCTTTCCCAGGACCTTACAGTCCTGACTCCAGGACTCAGAGCTGGGAGTTGAAATTGGCCTCCTGAGAGCCTAACCACTGTAGTTTCCCTGAACTTGAGACTTCTTTTTTCTTATGTTTATATTTCAAAGTACAGATAGACATCTGAGGACAGGGAGGGATCAGTGATAAGAGCAACCTCAGATCATCTCCATGAAATGTCCACACTCTGAGTAGTTTACTACCCACTCTCAAAATGGCTCTTGTTATTTTTACTGATCTCTAAGCAAAGCCGGTGGGTGGGGGGCTTGTATACATATAAAACGAAAATGAAAGTCCAAACTTTTGTTCAGCTCAAGTTATAACAGAACTATAGAAGATGTCCTTGGCCCAGGAATACAGGATTCATTATGTCTGGTAGCAAGAAATACAAAGGAAGTAGCCTGATACTTTATATTTAAACAGGCAGTGTTCTATCGAAATGTCAGAATGGGGTGTTAGTTTAAGCCCTGGGTTCCAGGGTTGGCTTTGCCAGAAATGAACTGTGTGACAGCTGAATAATCACTTGATTGTCTCTGAACCTTGGTTTCCTGAAACATTTATAAAATAAGGTGACTGGGTGGGAAAGAATAGGGAAGTGTGTAACTCCATTGCCCAGAGTGATCCAAGGATAGATTGTTTGGGCTCCACTCAAGTCTCATCTCCTACAACTTCTCAAAGAATTAGGGCAATTATTCAGCTTTAGACCACAGCCTTGAGATGACACCCAAAGTTTCCATCAATTACCTAGGTTTTCCAGGGAAAACAGTTTTACAGGAAAGAAGTGACATAGCATGCTGTTTGGCTCAGCTGAATCTCATTTACATGGTCAAGATAATGCAAACACTGAATATTGATCTTACCAAAATTCTCATATAAACAAAAGGAGTGGGGCAAGAGGGCAAAAGGTCTGAGGTGGCAAGCTCTCTGAAGGAGAGCTCAGTCCTCACCTCCCATAATGGAATGTCAATCCTAAAACAATAATGAAGAAGCAGCAAAATAATCGTGTCATTGGGAATTATGGAGAATCACTGAAAGAGCTGCAAGGAAGTTTCAAGAAAAGAGAAAATGAAAAGGAAGTCACAGTGTGAGTGTGGTGATTGTTACATTTCATAATGATACTTTAATTTTAACTCTTTAATCTATGTGCAAGAATAACACGGTAACATTAAAGAGGGCACATGATGTGATGAGCACTGTGTGTTATATGCAGTTGATGAATTATTGAACACTATAACTGAAACTAATGATGTACTATATGTTGGCTAATTGAATTTAAGTTAAAAAAATAACACTGTAGGAGAAGAAAGGGATAAAGAAATGGGGGTAATCAGAAGGGGGAATGAAGCATGAGAGACTATGGACTCTGAGAAACAAACTGAGGGCTTCAGAGGGGAGGGGAGTGGGGGAATGGGATAGGCTGGTGATGGGTAGTGGGGAGGGCATGTATTGCATGGTGCACTGGGTGTTGTGCACAACTAATGAATCATTGAGCTTTACATCAAAAACCAGGGATGTGCTGTATGATGACTAACATAATAAAAAAATATTTAAAAAATTAAAAAAATAAAATAAAAAATAAAAAGGAGAAAAAAATAACATTGTAAGAATAGCAGCCAAATAAATTAAAAAGAAATTTTAAGAGTGAAAAAAAATAAAATAAAGTGATTGAATTATATGTTAGTCTAAGACCCTACATGCATATACCCCAGTTCCAATAATATTCAGTGTTATAGTGACAAGAAATAAAGACTTGAAGTCAGAAGTTACAAATCAGGACCAAAAACGCTCCACTATCACACTATATAATTTGGTGAAGATTCTTCCTCTTTGAGGTCTGGCTTCTTTATCTGTAAAACTGGAAAAACAACTACATCATAGGAATAATGAATAATAGGTAATACATAAGCTTACTTGGGTCACAGTAAGTGCTCCATAATGTTTATGGAATTGAAATCTTCGGTTCTGTTATTTATCTTAATCAATATTAAGACTTCCCTCTCTCTGTTGGGACAACCCTCAATCACTCCCTCTCTGGAAGCCCTGTTTCCAGTCTTCTTACCATTTATGAAGGATCTTCTAGGTGATTTCTTTCTCTGGTAAATATTTTGGAGGTCTCTAAATATGGAGTTAGAAACTGTGTTAAGAAGAATTCTTCCAGTGATTATTTAATTCCTCCGTATTTGCTTCACATGGGCCACCAGAGGTTGATTTAATGTAGGTGGAAGAGTGTGCTAGTGTTGGGAGGAACATTTCTTTACCCAGCTTGACCTGTACCTCCAAGTGGAGGAGATTCAATTCCTGTAACAACTGCCCTAGTTTGCTCCCTTACTCACTCTGCCCCAGAACAGAAATTTGGGCACACTCAGCCCAGGCCATCCCTGTTTCTTATTGAGAACCAGCCTGTTCACAGGAAGCATGTGCTCTGATATGTACCTCCAAGGGCAAAATGGCCACTCATACACACCTGAGAACCCTCCCTAATCCAGCAGTAGTTGCCTCTGGGGTTGGTCAGAAAAACACTTAGGTTCTCACCTCAAGTCATGTCTCTGACCTAGACATCACCAGGGGTAAAGTGGTGATTTGGCCCCATCTTTTGTTTGTCCTTGTCTTATTCAGTAGTTATTTAGAACCCAACTGGGAAAGTGGGTGTTGTTTATTGTGCTTCCTCAAACACCCCCAACAATCTGAAAATCGTAGCCCCAGCACATATCTAGAGTCTAGGAGACTCTGGAGTAAGTTATTTAGTATCTCTGAGTCTCCTTGTGTGTAACAATGAGGTAACAATATAAGTTTTTATACTTCTGAAAAGAAGTAAATAACTGAACAACTATAACTGAAGTGCTTATCATGAGCCCTGACATGTGGAAGGGACTCTTGCTGTACAGCTGCTTGTTTTCATAGTTGCTCTTCTCATTGTTGTAGGTCTTGTGAGCCTGACCCCTCCCTGATGAGTAATCAGGCAACCAATTTAATCGTATGCTTTTTAATGGTTGTAGTTCTTCACATTTACTAAAAATAAGACATACAGAATTTGGTAAGCATACTTTAGGCCATTTTATTGCCAATAAGTATCCACCATGAAATGAGAGATTTGAAATGTCCTGGCCCAGTGCTTAATAAGAGAGGTGGGCCTTTACAAGGTGTTTTTAAGCCATAATATTGGAATCTATCTTGGTTTGGTTTCACTGAGAAACAGGTCCTGAGACAAGAGTTTGAATACAAGCAGTTTCTCTGGGAGGTGACCCTAGGAAACACCAGAAGGGAGTGGGGAACCAAGACAGAAAAAGGAAGGGAGGCAATAAAGGGACACTACCATGTGAGTTACCCCTGTGCATAACTGACCCTTGCAATGGCTGGGGAACTCCGGAGCCAGTGAAGAACACATATCTCTAAGATATCCCACCGAGGGACCTAAGTTACCCCACCCAACTTCCACCGGCTGAGACTGAAGGCTGCTCCTTGGGAGCAATAACTCCTCAACACTTCTCTGCTACATCTGTCTATCTGGAACTCATGGGACTCCCTGGGACACCTCCAGCTGCCAGAAATAGCTCTCAGACATAGATGGATATGCGGCTATCTGAAAGTATGTGGGGGAAAGTCACATACTTCCTGTCAGTGTCATGACTGTGATAAGACTTGAGGGTACGTGGACGAGGCAACAACAGTGTCTATTACTGTTTGCCCCTTGCACTGCTCAGACCCTCTCACACCCTACATTAAGTTCATTACACCTTGTCACTGCTTCTTTAAAGTGGTGGCTGAGTGTCATTATTCTTTTTAAAAAAAGACAATAGGAGGGTTAGTAGGACAAGCTATAGTCTCCACTGCTACAGTTTGCCTCAAGATTGTAATAACATGTCATCTCCTCCACCAGATCTCCCTTCTATTTGTTCAGTGCTTCTACTGGTCTGGGTTGGTTGTCCAATGGTGTCTTTCAGGTCCGATTTCAGGTTCTCTGACTCTGCTTGCCATGCCCTTGTTAGCTGTGCTTGGTGCAGGTCTCTCTTGTTGCAGAACATTATTACAATTTAAAGGTCTTTGTACAATTACTCAATGGAGGAAATCTGTGGATTGAAGTAGATCTAAATTCCAGTAATGCTGGGGGGGGCCCAATTAAAAGAGTTGTTTCTCTTATCTTTGCAGTATAAATAACATTCTCCGTAAGCATTTCAAGCAGAGGTTGTGTGGAGAAGACACCCCTGGAACACTCAGCTGAGTGTCACAAGCATAGGAGCTTTATTACCAATTATGTCATATTGTTTATAGAATTTATCTAACAACAATTCACTCTTAGTGATGCCCTGCTTTCTTCTATAATATTTACTTTATCACTATGAAACTCTGTACCTGTGCTATATCACAGCTTTGGGTCCTTAGTGAACAATCAAAATCAGGGTTCTCTGCCCACAGTACCCATTATAGTCTAACTCATTCCAACCATTCACGGAAGCACCTGCTGTTGTCCCAGTGAATCCCACGAGTTCCAGACATATACCTCCTTGGCCTCATTAAATAGCAGCAATCCTATCTCTTTGTAATAATTTGGATCAAGCACTGCTATAGTCTCAATGTTTGTGCCTCCCCCCAAATTCCTTCTGCCTAAAACGCTTTTTCCTCCTCCTCTTCTCCCTAACACTCACTTATTCCTTAGACTGCAGCTGAAGCATCATTTCCTCAGGAAGGTTAGGTTAGATCTTCGTGATTTACATTTTCCAAACTCCCTGTGTTTCTCTTTCAGTGCACTTATCTCCATGATACTTTAACAAGTAATTGCCTAAGAAACTACTTTACTTATTCTTCCATTCATTCTATAAATATGTACTAAGTTCCTATTAGGTGCCTGACACTCGATACTGGGGCTACCATACACCTTGCCCCTCACTTCACGAAGCTTGTAGTCTAGTGTATAACATCTCTTATGCTTTATTGTAAGTTCTATGAAAGGAGGAGCTCTGTCTTATCCACTACCATATCCCATAGGATTTAGCTAAATAAAAGAATGAAGAAATCAATATAGAAATTAATGAATAAGTGAGTGAGTTCTTTTTGGAACGTCTATTTAAATTTTTTTGAAATTTTAAAAAATTTATTTTAATTTCTAATTTTCGTTTTTACAGTTTGATGATGTCTCACAAGGCAAACCCTAAGGATCTACCACCTGTTCAGGAAATAGATCATTGCCAGCTTTCCAGAAACTGCCTTTGTGCCTCGGTCAAATTGCAGTTCCTCTCTCCTCCATGAATGTACCACTATTCCTACGTTTTATGTTAACTACTTCTTTGATTTACCTTTTAATTTTACCACAAACACATCTGTGCCCAAACAGTATAATTTAATTTTTCCCATTTAAAATTATTTTACTGTTTATTTTTTCCAGCTTTATTGAGATACAATGGACCTGTAACACTGTGTAAGTTTAAGGTGTAGAACTTGATGACCTGGTATACATATATATTGTGAAATGATTACAACAGTAAGATTGGTTTACATATCCATTATCTCATAGCTACCCTGTGTGTGTGTGTGAAAGAGAGAACATTTAAGATCTATGCTCTTAGCAACTCTAAAATATACAACAGTATACTCAGTATTGTTAGATACAGTCACCATGCTGTACATTACACCCCTAGAACTTACACATCTTAATAACTGGAAGGGTGTACTTTTGACCAACCTCTCCCCATTCACCCACTTCCCACCCCAGTCCCTGGAAACCACCATCTACTCTTGGTTTCTATGAGTTTGGCTTTTGTTAGATTCCATATATAAGCAAAATCATATAGTATTTGTCTTCTCTGACTTTGTTCACTCAGCACAATAGCCTCAAGCTTTATCTCATGTTGTCACAAATGGAAGGATTTCCTTCTTTTGTATAGCTAAGTAATATTCCACTGGGTGTATATATACCACATTTTTTTACCCATTTGTCTGTCGACAGCATTTAGGTTGTTTTCATATCTTGGTTATGGTGATTAATGCTGCAATGAATATGGGGGTAGCTCATATGGTCACTGGGAGGATTAAATGACATAAAAGCATCTGAGCACTTAAACAGAATGTCTGACTCATAGTAAACACTCAACATATGTAACCTATTATGATTGCCAACTACACGCATTCAATGACATCTGTGTCTACGTGAGTTTCAGATGTTCGCAAGCAGACTGACATGAGAGCTCTTAAGAATGTTCCATTTCTCTTTCTAGGGAAATGAATGATTCGTGTTCTCAGAATGAAGGGAGCATAAGTAAAAAGTGAAAATATCTGTCCAAGCTGCATACTGAGAACAGAGTTATGAGTCAAATCAAGAAGGAAACACAACAGAATTATTTCTTAAGCACATTATAACCCCTGCAAAGTAATAATAAAAACACAGCAACCACAGAGAAAAAAAATGGGGATGGATTTATTTGGAAAATTCAAAGAAGGGAAACACTAAAATGATCAAAAATACAAAAAATTCCCCTAGCAACTAGGAAAAATAAAGTAAAACTATAATAAAGTATTGTGGGGTTTTTTTCTGTCATCAGACTGAGAAACAGAAAAGTTTGCAAACAGTGCTGTTAGGCTGTGTGGAAAAGGACACTCTCATATGCTCTTGGAGGCTGTATAAATTGACTCCAATTTTTTGGAGGATAATCTGATGATGCCAACTGAAATTAAAAATGCACATATACTTTCATATAGCATTTCCATTTCTAGAAAAATATGTGTACACAAAGATATCTGTAAAAGAATATCCATGTAGCATTGCTTTTGTGATAGCCCTCCAAAAAGGAGATACATGGCATGAGAAAGGAATGACTATAACTTGTGAAACATCCAATAATCTATTAAACACTTTTAAAATAACAAGTTAGGTCTGATGGTGACATAGGAGATCTGTGATATATTTTTTTATAATATTTTTTATTATATTATGTTAGTCACCATACAGTACATCCCTAGTTTTTGATGTAAAGTTCCATGATTCATTACTTGCATACAACACCTAGTGATCTGTGATATATTGATAAAAGAAGCAAAGAAAGCTCCAGAACAAAAGACCCTATTTTTTGTAAAAACAAAATTGTACATGTACATATGTGCATAGAAAAGTGTCTGGGTGAGTACATGTCAAACATTAATAGTGATTACTCCTGGAGAGGAATGGGGAAGATGGGAAACAGACTCTCACTTTTCACTTGATGCATGTTTCACTACTTAATATTTTTATTTTTTATTTTTTTATAATAATATTTTTTATTACATTATGTTAGTCACCATGCAGTACATCCCTGGCTTTCGATGGGGGTGGGGGAACGGGATAGGCTGCTGATGGGTAGTAAGGAGGGCACATATTGCATGGTGCACTGGGTGTTATACGCAACTAATGAATCACTACTAAATATTTTTAAATAAGGGTGTATCACTTAAATGAAATGTAAAAATAAGAGGCGACATCTTCAAGGACTTCTCAGAGTCAAATTCTGGAGCACATGTCAGAGAACCCCATTTCCAGGCTGATCTCCCAGGTCCTGAACACTCCCAGGATCACCTGCCAAGCCACAGGCAGTCGCTAATGCTAATATTGGAAGCACTACTTTCTGGGCCCCACTCCCCAGGGACAGCCTCCAATTTGGACAATGACACGCTTGGGGCTCTGTGCTACTGACAACCATAGAATCTTGCAGAAGCATGTGATAAAATCTCCCAGTGCCCTTCCCAGGCATGCCTTCCTGACTCTGACTAGCAGAAGCACCTCCATTAGTCTAGCTGCCCTTCCCCTTCAACTCTTTCCTGATGCCTTCCTTTCTGCTACGCTGGGCAACTTCCTCTGTCTTCCTGAGTGGATAGCTCTATGCTACCATCAAAAGAAGACATGATGACATGTGCTGCCTGAGGGAGCAAGAAAGTGCCCAGCCCAGCCCATTCCAGTCCCTTCGGAGGTTCACAATAAGGTGAGTCTCCGCACTCAGGACTGCACACCCACACAGCAGTTTCTGAGCCACTGGGGTAATTCCTCCACAAGAACTGCTCTCTGAAATTTCCAGAGGGATAACCATCTTTCTCAAATTGGATCCTCTGCAGAGTATTGTGCATTTGTGAAGTCTGTCTTTGACTCCCTAAGTTTTCTTCTCTTTTTTCTTTCTTTTTTCCCTTCATAGTGCCTCTTCCTTATGCCACCCTCAGACATGCTATGTCTTCAAGGACTTTCCCCTCCCCCTTATTAAAACCTAGCCACAAAAAAACCCAAAAAACGAAAAACAAACAAACTGAATGATTCAAACAGTCAAGCATGTTACCTTTCAGGGAAATTTTCCTGAGTCAAAGAGAAAATATCTGATGGAATTACAGAAAGCTTCAATCACTTGGCGAGGTATTATGGGTAATTCGCATTGGATGATTCTAAAATGAACCCTGTACATAGTTATCAACTTTGTCTTTCTTAAAAGCTTATCCAGACTTTTCTTTTCACTTCTACGAATTAGTGACCAAACCGAAGAACCCAGAGAATAAACCAAGTCATGTTATCCAAGTGCCTCTTCTGTTTAATAAAGGTCATTTTGGAAAGCGAGGCAAATCTGTAATCAGGGAAGTCTGTGGATCTGACTGCCAGGAGTTGTGGGGACCTATTCTGTGATAGGGAAGCCAAGTTCCTACAGGAATTTAAAACAAACAACTTTGCACTGTTTCATAGACTTGATAGAGAGGCTTTAAGTACACAGTCTCTCTCTTTTTTACAAAGTTTCTTGTATTGAAAGCAGGGATTCTTCCTCCCATTTCCCAGATGAAGAAACTGAGGCTCCCAAGAATGAAGTGATTTTCCTAAGGCCCCCAAGAAAAGTTTCATGGCAATCTGAGACCAAAGCCCAAAACTCACCATTCTTGGATTAAGATTATTCTCACATACCACACTACTTTTTCTCTGTCCACATTTTTATATAAAGATTCTTCTCTAGTACTTCCCCATTCTTGACTTCCCACCCCTTGCCTCACACCACATTATTCTCCTTTGCCCACAAGGAGCTGATATGCTGCACTATCTGTCAGGTAGGATAATCTCCACCAGCTGTGAGGGAGATGAGGAAGACTCTAAGGTTCTAGACAGCCTGCCCTTCAACCACTTCTGGGGCTTTCTCCAGTCTTAAAAACAGCTTTATCACAGGAGCTTAATGGGCATTGCCCCAGGTAGCAGCCATAAGCTGCAAACTGTCTGGTAGAGGCCATTCCCTTCTTACAACTTCCCTAAGAACTGAGGGGAGACAGCTCATATTTCCTAAATAAACTCAGAGCCCTCTGCTTTGATTTGGAGGTTCCAATTATAATGACAGACTAGTAAGGGGAAGGAAGCACAGGACAAGAATAAAACATAGGTGCTAAATTGGTGAGCTAGGACAGAAAGAGCATCACTTCTGAGTTAGCTCTACAATCCAACCTTATGCTCTGTGGCCCTGAGGAAGTTAATCCATCCCTCTGATTCTCAATTTAATGATCTGAAAATGGATGATTTATATTAATTCTATCATGAGAATTAAACTAGAAAAAAAAACATAATAGGCACTTATCACTGGCCAAAGGAACAAGATAGCACAGTGGAAAAGGAAGAAACAAAGAGGAAAGTAGGAACTGGAACAGTTAGGGAATGCTTAAGGGATGGCATAGGCCAGTGGTTAAGAGCCTGGACATTGAGGAGCATCTGGGTGGCTCAGTGGGTTGAGCGTCTGACTCTTGGTTTTGGCTCAGGGTCATGGTCTCACGGGTGGTGAGACTAAGCCCCGTGTCATGCTCTGCACTCAACTGGGAGTCTGCTTAAAGATTCTCTCCCTCTGCCCCTACCCCCACTCTCTCTCACTCTCATGCTCCCCCCTCTCTCAAATAAATAAATAAATAAATAAATAAATAAATAAATAAATCTTTTTAAAAAAGAGCATAGACACTGCGGTTAGATGAAACTGAATGCAAATTCCAGTTCTACTACTTACTAACTCTGTGGCTTTGAGCATGTCACAGAACCCCTTTGAGCTTCAATTTCTTCATCTATAAAATAAAGATAATAATACCTATGTCACATAGTTTCTGTGGTCACCAAATGAAAAACACATGTGTAAAGCTCTTAGCACGATTCCTGGTTTACAGAAAGTTGCTCAATAAAAGAGTGGCTACAACTTTTAGATATCATTCATTATCATACCATATGGAAATCAATAGTTCAATAGCATATTATAAATTTCCACATTTTTATAATTGAAACGTCTCATGTTCATTCTCTTGAGTTGTATCATGGCGACATCCTTTAGTTTGAAATATAAAAACAGACAGTCCAGCAGTGACTGATAAATCCATTCCCATGGGGCAAGGGCTAAGTAAACTAAATGGGCAGTGTGATGTAGCCAGACACGCAGAGAACTCAAGGTATTCAGTTGTAAGGTGAAGCCCAGCCAGACCACTTAACATTGAGTTATGCTAAGCAAATCACTTCACATCTCTAAGCTTTGGTTCTTCATCTGGGAGATGAGAATAGTGAGTGATTGTTGCTGCTGGAAGTGTCTCAGGATTGCTCTGATGATTATATGAGATAATGCATGTGCCAGTGCCTTACAGAGAGGCTGTTCTTAATTGTTCATACTTTTCCCCCCAATGATCTAATTGTAAAGTTTAAGAAATCTTGGGTTAGCCATGGACACAGCTTGTTTCCCATCTCCAATGAAGCCAACTCCCATATTCCCCAAAAGGCTATGATTTATGACCAGCCCAGATCATTATGACAACCCTGTGAAGAAAGACCAGACTCACAGAACTTTGCTTAGTTCTTGGGAACCACATTTTCAAGACTGACAATGCGGAACAGATTCACTGTAGAGAGACCTAGATAGCAGAAAAACTTCCTCCCAGAAAAACCTGGAGAAGAGAACAGGACTGAGAAAATTGATAGGTATAATTTCCAGCATTTACTGAGGCACTCTCATTTCATTCTCATTCCAACTTCGTGAGTGATGTGATATTTAATATCTCCCCATTTTAGAGATGAGGAAACCAAGACTTTTTTGAGAGCAAAAGACTGGAAACCCCTTATCTAAAAAAGGACTTATTATTGGTTATTAAAGTCATCTGTTTCATTCATATCCTGATTGTCCATTCATTAGACTCCTTTGAGGTTTTTCTATTCTGAGCCAGTGCATCTAGTAAGATATTTGGGATGGATGAAAGTATGTCTTTCATTTACTAAGCAGGAGACAGAATAATGCACAAAGTTCAAGACATCTTGAAGACAGAATGATTACAGAAAAGAGAAATGCAGAAGCTGAGAATCTGGAAACTGTTTCTCCTAAGATGTGTCTGTATATTCTTTGAGAAGTCTTTGGGTACCACCAGGGGTATGCACTCCCCAAAATAGAAATTATTGGACCAAATAACCTCTGAAATCCCTTTTAGCGGGCAGATTCCCTGACTATATAGCCCATCAATAGGTCTTATTACCATGAACAAGGTGCTTTGGTTTTAATTTGAGGAGTCATGCTATATATAGTGTCACTAGCATAGACTTTGGAGCCCAATAAGCATGACTTTAAGTTCAGATTTTGCCCTCCCTGGGCAAAAAAAAAAAAAGGTTAAACTTTCCATGCCTTAGTTTTCTAATTTGTAAAACTGGTGAATCTGTACAATTTTTAATAGTGATGATGCTGATGATAATGAAAAATCCATACCTCACTATTTTGGAAAATAATTAAGTACTTGATTCCTCTGTCAACACTGTGAAGTTTATATTGGAGCACAAAAGTGATAGCAACAAAACAGCCTGCTCAGACGTCCAAGCCTATGAAAATAATCCTTTTTTGGAAAACGGTATGGAGTTACCTCAAAAAAGTAAAACTACAACTACCATATAATCCAGCAATTCCACTTCTGGGTATTCATTCACAGACAGCAAAAACACTAATTCAGAAAGATATATGTACACTTATGTTCACTGCAGCATTATTTGCAATAGCCACAACATGGAAACAACCTAACAGTCCAACTACGAATGAATGGATAAAGAAGATGTAATATATATATAATGGAATACCATCCAGCCATTTTTTAAAAATGGAATCCTGCCATCTACAACAACATGAATGGACCTTGAGGGCATTAAGCTAAGTGAAATGAATCAGGGGAAAACAAATACCATATGATCTCACTTATACGAGAAATTTAAAGGGGAAAAAAAGCTCTGGGGTGCTTGGGTGGCTCAGTCAGTTAAGCATCCAACTCTTGATTTCAGCTCAGGTCATGATCTCAGGGTCATGGGATCAAGCCCCACATTGGGCTCTGTGCCGGGTGTGAAGCCTGCTTAAGATTTTTTCTCTCTCCTTCTCCCTTTGCCCCCTTCCCGCTGCTCATGCTCTGTCTCTCTTTAAAACAAAAACAAAAACAAACAAACCCATAGATGCAGAAAACAGATTGGTGGTTGCCAGAGGCAGAGGGCAAGGAGCGGTGAAATGGGTGAAGGGGTTTCAAAGGTACAAATTCCAGTTACAATCTTTTGGTATTGGCTGAGACCTGTTTTGTGTCCCAGAGCATGATCTATTCTTGAGAATGTTCCATGGGCATTTGAATAGAATGAGTATTCTTTGGTTCTGGGGTGTAGTGTTCTATATATATCTATGAGGTCCAACTC
>NC_048224.1:48685502-48717415 GCF_002007445.2 Ailuropoda melanoleuca
AAAGGGGGGTAATCAGAAGGGGGAATGAAACATGAGAGACTATGGACTATGAGAAACAAACTGAAGACTTCAGAGGGGAGGGGGTGGGGGAATGGGATAGACTGGTGATGGGTAGTAAGGAGGGCACGTATTGCATGGTGCACTGGGTGTTATATGCAACTAATGAAGCATCAAACTTTACATCGGAATCTGGGGATGTACTGTATGGTGATTAACATAATATAATAAAAAAAAATTCCAGTTACAAAATAAATCATGAGAATGTAATGTACAGCATGGTGAATACAGTTAATAATACTGCATCACACATTTAAAAGTTGCTTAAGAGAGTATATCTTAAAAGTCCTTGTCACAAGAAAAAAATTGTAATTATGTATGGGGATGGACATTAACTAGAGTTATTGTGGCAATCATTTTGCAACATATACAAGCATCGAATCATTATGGTGTACACCTGTAACTAATATAATGTTCTACAGCAATTATATACCTCAATAAAAAGTAATAATCCTGTTTGTTCTTACAGATGATCAATACCAGCTGGACCAGCGTATCCCATTTTGTTCTCTTGGGCATTTCTACCCACCCGGAAGTGCAGATTCCACTCTTCCTTCTTTTTCTACTGATGTATTCAATCAACATTTCTGGAAACTTTGCCATCATCACACTGATTATCTCTACTCCATGCCTCCACACCCCCATGTACATCTTTCTCAGTAAATTGGCTTTGGGAGACATCTGCTTCACCTCTACCACAGTTCCCAAGATGCTACAGAACATTTTCTCTCCTACGAAGGCTATTTCCTACATGGGATGCTTAGCCCAGACTTATTTCTTCATTTGCTTTGCAGCCATGGAAAACTTCCTTCTGGCTATGATGGCCTATGACAGATACATAGCCATCTGCTACCCTTTCCACTACCCTATGATCCTGACCAGAACTCTGTGTTCACAGATGGTGGCTCTGTGCCATGCCCGCTCCCATCTTCATGCCCTGCTGCACACCTTTCTCATGGGCCGATTGATCTTCTGTGCGGATAACAAGATCCCCCATTTCTTCTGTGACCTCTACCCCCTGATGAAGATTTCCTGCTCCAGCCCCTACCTCAACACACTGATGATTCACACAGAGGGTGTTATTGTCATCAATGGAGCTCTGGCCTTTATCATTGCCTCCTATGCCCGCATCATCTCAGTGGTCCTCTGGAGCCCCTCAGCCAAGAGCAAATGGAGAGCCTTTTCTACCTGTGGCTCCCACCTCACTGTGGTAGCTATCTTCTATGGTACACTCACATGGGCCTACTTCCGGCCCCTTACCAGCTATTCAGTGACTGAGGGTCGCATCCTGACAGTCATGTACACAGTGGTGACCCCCATGCTGAACCCCTTCATTTATAGCCTGAGGAATGGGGATGTCAAGGGAGCCTTCAGAAAATGGGTGAGCAGAATACAGACTTCTTTCTTTAGCTAAAACCCCAAAACACAGTTCCTAGTCTTATCTATGATTCTGGGAAAACAGTTTTGTCCCTCACATATCTGTTTCCTTTAGAACGTCCCAGAATTATCTAAATTAAGTACATATTATGGATTTTCCCATTGAATATTGTCCTGAGCTATCCCTTAAACCAAAGCACATGAAACTATGTATTTAGTGTAAGCCTAGCATGAGTTTAATTATAATTGAGAGTGTTCTCTGGGGCTGCCATTGAACAACAGGGTTGTAACATACTTACATATAAGTAACAGAAAATAATTCTAGTTGATTCACAGAGGAAGTAAGTTTATCGAAAGTGTATGTGGAACTCATGAATTTCCATGAAGGCTAAGGAACCAGGTTCAATAAAATGGACAAGACCAGGAAAGGTCATATAGTCAGAACCACAGTCAAAATCATATGCCAGAATTGTCTGATGAGGTCACTTCTGTAGACACTAAACTCTTTTCACTGCCACCTATTCTGTCACCAATACTACCAGTATTGGGCATAGCCCCCAGAGGCCTGAAAACCAGATGTGATCACCTCTAGGAAAAAAATGCCCACTTCTTGTTCTTTACACCAATACATTCAGATTCAAAATAAGGTGATTGACGCGGCTGGTCAAGACTTGGTGATATGCCCATGCTCTCGTTCCCAGGAAAACTGGGCAAGCAATAATGCTGCTTTTATTTTCTGTAAGTGGGAGAGAGGTTCTGCCTCCCACCAAGACAAATGAAATGGCAGAACAACTCCAGTATGGGAAGAGGGACATAATGACAAGTGTCTACTGTATCGGGTCAGAAGTTACAGATGTTCCAGAATTAAACACTGTCATTCTTGTGCATCTATTGTGCTTGTATGAGTTAATTTAGTAGTCAGGCTCAGTGAAATAATGTAAAGCGCTCTCCAACTTGCATTTTCTTAACCTTCATTAGCTGCACCATTCAGGGATAACTGAAACTCGTCTTGTCTCAGCACACTCCTGATCTTCTCTGTAGCTGACATGTGGAACCTGCCTATTTTACTGGGTATTTGCTGACCAATCAGTGCTGGAAATAAGAAATAGGTCCAAGAGCCAAATGTCTACTAAAATGTCAATTCTTTAGTTTCATGGGTGTTTCCAGTTTCCTTTTCGAAAGGAAAAGGTGAGAAGAACCTCCCAGGACATGGGGCAGAAGCTACAAGTGCAGGCAGATTTATAGGCCATTTGACAGTGGAAAGTTTCTATTGTAGGATATGAGCAGTGATGGCACTGAATTGAGAAGAAGCTAAAATTTTGGTATATTTGTGTAATGAGCTAGAAGGGTTTCTTGGGACCTATATATAAGTCTTGGTCACCATCAAAACTGGTTTGAGGAGGTACACTCCTTAAGTCTTTGGTTTCATCAGGATAATAAATTCTTCCAAGATAAAGGGGGCCTGACTTTAATAAAATGATAATAACAAGAAAATGAAACCAACTTTTGGTTACTTAACTTTGGTTCTTCACATTTTCCAGAAAGCATCTTATATACCCAATATTTTTCTTCTGGATTCCACTGTTTCCTCATATTTTCTTTCTTGCCTCCTTGGCCCACCTTTCTCCTTTCTGTCTCTTCAGGTAGCAGTTCCATGGCTGAACCTACTTTACCAAATGATTTGTCTCAGCTGTTACACTGTAGCCTCTTCTAAGTAGCCCCAAATGCCCCCATTGAAAGAACTTTCTTAAAGGAATTGACAGGAGAATAAATAACATATTAATAATTGAAGAGCAATTAGGAAATCCTATCAATTTTGTATTTAGATGATATACTTCCACTTCTAGGAGTTTAAATCTCACAGAATGAATATATATAATGAATGAAAATATTATATATATGCGAATACACTCATATATTTTATGTTCAATACACTTTTGTTTATGATAGTGATAAATTAGAAATCATCTTCATGTATGGTAATGGAATTCTGGTTCATTCTGTCTGGTAGTTAGACAGATAGTGTTATCTGTTCACAGTTCTTCCTTCCTTTCCTGTCTTTGCCATGGCTTTGCTGGGGCAGAATACACGTCTCCATCCCATTGACTTTGGGCTGGCCTTAGCTAGCGGTTTTTGAACGGGCATAATAAATGCTGTTTCTAATAAAAAGTTTTGAATGGGTTCAGATCATTTGGTTTGCCCTCTTGAGCTCTTGCCTTCACCATGAGAAGAGAAGTTCATCTTATGTAGCTAAAGCCCCTTAGCTTGAATCTCAGAATGAAACCCACACAGACCAGACCCGAACTTGACCTAGGGTCTGAAGCACAGTTCCCTCTTTCAGCCTGCATGCTTTTTTTAAAATATTTTTTTATTATGTTATGTCAGTCACCATACAGTACATCCCTAGTTTTTGATGTAAAGTTCCATGATTCATTACTTGCGAATAACACCCAAGTGCACCATGCAATACGTGCCCTCCTTAATACCCATCACCAGCCTGCACACTTTTGACTGAGAAATAAATGTCTGTTGTTATAAGCCACTGAGGTTTGGGACTGTCTCTTTTTTTTTTTTAAGATTTTATTTATTTATTTATTTATTTGACAGAGAGAGAGAGAGAGAGACAAAACAAGCAGGGGGAGTGGGAGAGGAAGAAGCAGGCTCCTAGCAGAGGAGCCTGATGTGGGGCTTGATCCCAGAACGCCAGGATCATGCCCTGAGCCGAAGGCAGACGCTTAATGACTGTGCCACCCAGGCAACCCTGGGATTGTCTCTTATTCAGTACTCTGAAGGAAATCTCAACCAATACAATACACATATACTATGAACTGTTGTGGAGTCAATAAAAAAATGAGATAGATTAATTACTGGACTTACTCTCATTTCATCGATAGCCTTTAGGTACATACAGATATCCAAACCTTTAACTACCAACTCTTTGTTCTTTTCTCCCATTATTTCTTCATCTGTATGCTATTGATAGCAATAATAATAATAATAATAATAATAATAGGACACACACATACGGTACTCATAAGCTGGTCATTATTATAAGTGCTTTACATATATTTTACTCATAAAATGCTTTCAACAATCCTAAATTATAGATACTGTTTCTCTCTTCTTTACAGATGGATAACTGAGGCAGAGTGGTTGAATCATTGTCAAAGATTACTATAGTGTAAACCCTACAGTTGGTTTTACTTTTTGTAGACCAAGTGCTTGACTTAGCTTTGATTTTAGAGGGTTCCACTTCAAAAAGGTTATCTCAATAAATACATTGCCAGCTACACTGACTGGTAAAGAGCCAGAACTTTCCAACCTCCTATGCCACCGCTCCCCTGCTCATTTGTTTCAGAAATCTTGGTTGATTTAGATTAACTGACCATTTGGGCCACTTGTTTTTTTTCTCTTTCCACACTTTAAATTCCTGCTCTTATGTTTTAAATTCACCCATAGAATCAATCTGTGAAACCCAAGGCCCCTTCCCTCAACCCCAATAAAAGCAGAAAAGCCCATGCTCTCCCATGCTTTCTCTCTACCTGTGACCTGTGTGGCCCCAGGTGTGCAATCTGCTTTCCAGGACCTGAAAATAACAAACCTTTTTTTCAAAGTTTCCTGATTATTACTGAGGGCATCTTGCAATCACAATAACCACACAGGAAGGTCCAGCTACAACACTGGTTATCAACAGCCTGAGAAAAAAATCACATGACAAGTAATGATAATAGTGGGATTCTAATTTGTGGTATGTGGCTCCAGAGTCCATCCCTGTGAACATGACCCTACACCACCTTTGACAAAGCCCTTTAGCATTTTCCCTTGGGTTTCTGCCCTCTATTTCATTCTGACCTCTTCAAGGAGAATACTTTTAGGAAAATCATGTTTGCACAAAAGAGCTACTTAATTCTATTGTTTCAGTGTAATTATAAATATTGCCCCCTTTATCTCTCAAAGGTACATGTTCTTTACACCAACAATACAGACACTGTTGCATATAAATAAATGGTACAATGATTCCACCCATTTCCATAGTCCATCCTTGATTCTTCTGTTCTCCTTTCATATTACATCAAGTCTATCAGTGTGTTTAAACAGCTCTACTTGCCATATGTCCCAAATGGGACCACCTACTTCTAGTGTTAGAGCCCCTGTGAAGACTCTCTCTCCCAGCCTCTATTACCAGTGACCTATACTGTCTTTTATGGAGTGACATGAAAGTTCAGATGGAATAATTCAGTCACTGTAAGTATTGAACTACTTATTATTACTGTGAGTTGAAAAAAATGGGAGACTGTAAAATTATTACAACTTTAAAAGAAGTTTAGGCTACTCTATGGTCTACTCAAAAATCACTCCCCTGGGTGAAACACCTATACTCTGAAAACTATAAAATGCTGATGAAAGAAACTGGAGATCACACAAATAAATGCAAAAATATTCCATACTTATGGAATGGGAGAACAAATATTGTTAAAATGTTCATACTACCAAAAGCAATCTACAGATTTAATGCAATCTGTCTCAAAATAACAACAGCATTTTTCACACTGGAACAAATAATCCTAAAATTTGTATGAAAGCACTAAAGACCCCAAATAGCCAAAGAAATCCTGAAAAATAAGAACAAAAGTGGAGGCATAACAATCCCAGATTTCAAGATATACTACAAGGCTGTAATGATCAAAACAGTACAGTACTGGCACAAAAATAGACACATAGATCAATGGAACAGAATAAAGAGCCCAGAAATAAACTGACAATTATATGGTCAATTAATCTTTGACAAAGGAGGCAAGAATATGCAATGGGAAAAAGACAGTCTCTTCAACAAATGGTGTTGGGAAAACCTGGGCAGCTTCATGCAAAACAATGAAACTGGACCATTTTCTTGCACCATACACAAATAAGCTCAAAATGGATTAAAGACATAAATGTGAGACAGGAAACTATAAAAATCCTAGAAGAGACCACCGGCAGTAATTTTTTTGACATTGGCCGTAGCAACATTTTTCTAGATATGTGCTCTGAGACAAGGGAAAGAAAAGCAAAAATAAACTATTGAAACTACATCATGGTGCACTGGGTGTTACACGCAAGTAATGAATCATGGAACTTTATATCAAAAACTAGGGATGTACTGTATGGTACATACAGTATAAACATAATATAATAAATATAATTTATAATTATATAATATATATAACATAATATAACATAATATAATATTATATATAATATTTTAATATATAACAATATAATAAATATATAATATAATATTACATAATACATATAATATATATAATATCATATATAATATATAACATAATATGATATAATAATATATATTATATAACAATATGATATAATATATATTAATATATAATAAAATATAGTAATATAATATAATAAAATATATACATAACATAATATAATAAAAATATTATAAAAAAAGAAGTGGGATCTCAAACCACAGAATCATAAAAAAAAGAAAGAAACTACATCAAAATAAAAAGCGCTTGCACAGCAAAGGAAACAAGCAACAAAACAGAAAGACTAACCTACTGAATGGGAGAAGATACTTGCCAATGATATATCTGATAAGGGGTTAGTATCCCAAATATACAAATAACTTGCAACTCAACGCCAAAAAACCACAAATAATCCAATCAAAAATGGCCGAAGACATGAATAGACATTTTTCCAAAGAAGACCTACAGATGGCCAACAGACACATGAAAAGATACTCATCATCACTTATCACCAGAGAAATGCAAATCAAAACTACAATGAGGTATCACCTTACACCCGTCAGAATGGCTAGTACATGCCACAATATCACTAAAATGATCAAAGATCTTATTTATGTATAATAATTTAGCTATGCCCCATATTAGTTTTGAAAGATGAGAGGTCAGGTTTGGTGATCTAAAAACATCTGTTCAGGGGGTGCCTAGGTGGCTCAGGTGGTTAAGCATCTGGCTCTCAATTTCAGCTCAGGTCATGATCTCAGGGTCATGAGATGGAGCCCCATGTCAGGCTCTGTGCTCAGCATGGAGTCTGCTTGAGATTCTCTCTCTCCCCCCTCCTTCTGTCCCTATTCTCATTCTCTCTCTCTCAAATAAATAAATAAATAAATAAATAAATAAATAAATAAAAGCTTTTTAAAAAATAAACTAAATCAATAAAAACATCTGTTCAGTTCCAAAACATCTGAGATTCTAGAGCAGTCAATGGGGACCAGAACTATTTATTCATGAACTCACTTCTTCCCAAATCCAAACAGGAGGAAGCCAACAGGGAAAATTATTCCACAGGAATGTGAACCATACCAGTTATTAGGAATGTAACCATCTATTTGAGGCATTTTCAAGATAGATCTTAACTCCTTAGGCTCAGGAAATGTGGTGCCATCCCCAGTTTCCCTGGGAACCAGGTTGGAAGTTTCCTGAGTTGCAAAGTTTCCTGAAAAGTCTTCGCAGAGCTCCCTTAACCTCCTGGTTTCGCAGGCTGTAAATCAGTGGGTTTAACGTAGGGGTAACTACTGTGTAAAAGATGGCAAATTGGCGATCCTGGTCCAAGTCATAGCTGGAAGATGGCCGGAGGTACATGCGGATCACAGAGCCGTACAGGAGCAGCACAACCAGAATGTGGGAGCTACATGTGGACAGGGCTTTGCGCAGGGCAGCAACTGAGTGCATGTGGGCTATGGCAATGCCAATGCGGGCATAGGAACCTAAAATGAAGAAGAAGGGGCTGACCACCACAGCTACACCCTCAGTAAATATTAGCATTTCATTGACCACTGGTCGGGTGCAGGAGAGCTTCAGCAAGGGTGTTATGTCACAGAAGAAGTGGGTGACCTGGTTGTTGCAAAAGGTTAAGCGGGTGACCAACACACTATAAAGGAGGCTGTTGAGGCTGACAACCACCCATGAGGTCAAGGTTATGCGTAGACAGAGGTGACGACTGATGATGGCAGAGTACCTTAAGGGGTCACAGATGGCAACATAGCGGTCATAGGCCATGGCAGCCAGCAAGTGGCCTTCCATGCTGCCCACAGCCATAAAGAAGAACAGCTGGATTATGCAACATTTAAAGGAAATGGTTCTATTCACAGACAGTGTGTGCACCAGCATCTGGGGAACAGTGATGGTTGTCAGAAACATGTCAATAAAGGAAAGCTGACTGAGCAGGAAATACATTGGGGTCTGAAGCTTGGGGTCTGAGAGGGCAACAATCAGTAATAGGGCATTGCCCATAAGTGCAACCAGGTACATGGCAAAGACAATCCCAAAAATAACTGGCTGCATCTCTGGCCAGCTGGACAGACCCAATAAGACAAATTCAGTTACTTCTGTCCTGTTTCTAGTGGCCATAATACATGATCAATATCACCCGCAAACGGCAAGTGTTAGGATCAAATGCTGAAGTTTACTCTGGGATAGCTTTTAGGAAACATCTTTTCTTGCATGGATGCCCTTAGTTTCCAAAACAGCTTTGTCTTTCATCTCTTTCCCTTGTAATTATCTTTCTATCCATCCACTCAAGTACGCACCCACACTCTTTAGTTTATTCCAGGCTCCTTTATCGACCATTTACAATCTCTCGATGTGATATATATTAAGTAGGATAAATCACACATGGTCCCTGTATAATAAAGAAGGCATCACTAAACACAGAATTCCTTTGGTGTTTGCTTTGCACTGGAGAGCATACTAAATATCATACATTTAATTGTCACAACAATCCCGTATGGTATAAACTACTATTATATTACAGATAAGAGAGCTAAAGCAAAGAGACTACTTTGTTGAAGGTCTTATAGGCTCTGAGAGACAAAACCTGGACTCAACCCTGTATAGTTTTATTAGACATTAAGCACCACACTTTGCTGACTGTCAGAGTTGGAAAGAAAAGGGAACTATGTCAAGGCTCCAGACAGATGTCCAAGTCTCTACATCTTTGATGGAGCACTAGAGTGAAGATCTGGTCCTAACTTTGTATGTCCAGAAGCTATTGTTCCTTTGGTAGGGGAATTCTTGTTCCATTAAGTCAACTGAACTTACCTGGGATGGGAATAGAATTAACATCATCATTGATTTTATTAATGATTAACTTTCAATTAATAATGTAATCTGCCAGTGGATGGGAGTCTCATTTCCTCTCAGCCCAGGTTTTCTCTATAGGCAGATGTACATGGTATACCAAAGAGGTAACATTTTGAGGCTACTATATGGATAAGGATATTTTGGTGAAATGCTGTATTTTTTCATGAATGAGAGAAAAATTGTTAAAATAGTAAAGTAAAAAGAACATATGATATTTGCAAATGACACTACAGATAAAAGACTGGTATCCAAGATCTACAAAGAACTTCTCAAACTCAATACACAAGAAAGAAATAAGCAAATCATAAAATGGGCAGAAGATATGAACAGACACTTTTCCAATGAAGACATACAAATGGCTAACAGACACATGAAAAAATGTTCAAAATCATTAGCCATCGGGGAAATTCAAATCAAAACCACACTAAGATACCACCTTACGCCAGTTAGAATGGCAAAAATTGACAAGGCAGGAAACAACAATTGTTGGAGAGGATGTGGAGAAAGGGGATCCCTCCTACATTGTTGGTGGGAATGCAAGTTGGTACAGCCATTCTGGAAAACAGTGTGGGGGTCCCTTAAAAAGTTAAAAATTGAGCTACCCTATGATCCAGCAATTGCACTACTGGGTCTTTACCCCAAAGATACGGACGTAGTGAAGAGAAGGGCCATATGCACCCCAATGTTCAAGGCAGCACTGTCCACAATAGCCAAATCATGGAAGGAGCCGAGATGCCCTTCAACAGATGACTGGATTAAGAAGCTGTGGTCCATATACAATGGAATATTACTCAGCTATCAGAAAGAACGAATTCTCAACATTTGCTGCAACATGGACGGCACTGGAGGAGATAATGCTAAGTGAAATAAGTCAAGCAGAGAAAGACAATTATCATATGATTTCTCTCATCTATGGAACATAAGAACTAGGATGATCGGTAGGGGAAGAAAGGGATAAAGAAAAGGGGGGTAATCAGAAGGGGGAATGAAACATGAGAGACTATGGACTATGAGAAACAAACTGAAGACTTCAGAGGGGAGGGGGTGGGGGAATGGGATAGACTGGTGATGGGTAGTAAGGAGGGCACGTATTGCATGGTGCACTGGGTGTTATACGCAACTAATGAAGCATCAAACTTTACATCGGAATCTGGGGATGTACTGTATGGTGATTAACATAATATAATAAAATTAAATTAAAAAAAAAGAAGAAGTTGTGGTCCATATATACAATGGAATATTACTCAGCTATCAAAAAGAACGATTTCTCAACATTTGCTGCAACATGGACGGCACTGGAGGAGATAATGCTAAGTGAAATAAGTCCAAGCAGAGAAAGACAATTATCATATGATTTCTCTCATCTATGGAACATAAGTAGGAAGATCGGTAGGAGAAGAAAGGGATAAAGAAAGGAGGGGATAATCAGAAGGGGGAATGAAGAAAAAAAAAAGAACATACAATAAAAAGCAGAGTCTCTGACCCTGACTTTGCTTCATGTTTAGTTTTATCTCTTCCAGTGGTTCACATCTTTATGCCTCTAAATCATATACCACTTGCTTTTGCATCTATGTACCAGTTTTATCAATTTATCTTCTGGCTCTCTATTATGAAAGATGAAGTTTTATCTTGTTTACATTATCCCCTTTCTTCCCTCCTCCTTTCTCTAATTTTTTGATGATTATTTTAGTTCTTAAATTAGTTGCTTTTCTGCTTTTAAATGGTATACTTAAATCTATATTTCTTATTCCATCAACTTCAGACTCCACTTCTCTTCCTCATCCCTGCACCCTCCTAACCTTTGGAAAGCTGTATCTTGATTTGTACATTGTCAAAACCGAAGACATATAAATTGAGTTGTAACTATAGTTATCTTTCAAAGTAAAAGCTAAAAATTAGTAGACCACATTTACTTTAGTTTAACTACACAAATATTTTTCACACAGAGCCAAATGTGCTACAGTTGCATTTATTCTTTGATGAGTCCAAAGTTTCACCCCACTAAAGGAGAGTATTCCTAATATTCAGATGAAAAAATCAAAACTATTTTAAGGGCATTTCTCTTGATGATTTTCTTTAAAGATCATAGAACAGGAGCTTACAAGATAACAAAAACATACTGTCCAGTGTCTGTTAGTCTTTATTTCTTCCTGCCCTCTTGCAATCCTATTACTCATTCAAGGCAGCAGCCATACAAAGACTTCCACATGGAGATACAGATGAACGTGAACGAGAAAGGATGGGAAGGAAGAGAGATGGGATAAGTCGCTTCATGGGGAAAGGGTGAAAGAAAAAGATCTCCAAGAAGGAAAAAGTGGCAAAGGGTATAGATTTATCCATTATGGGAAGAATGTAATAACACAGAGTCCATTTTCTTCCAAGAAAAGCAAGACTGCATTATATGAAAAAAGAGTAATAAGCAGTGGTAGTGCTCTTGTTGGCTGATGTCTTCAAGACTCATTTCAATAATTAATAAATAAATTAATAAATAATACAGACAGACATATCTTTGTAAAAAAGGGGAAAAAAGACTCATTTCTGTATACTTTCTATTTCCCAATATTTCTACATTAGTCTCATCAGAGTCTAAGCTCTGGAGGTACTGTTTAGACAACTTTGAGGGATCAAGGATACTAAATGCTAGAGGGAGATAGAGAAAGGAGTAGTCCATTTAGGAAAGGTATGAAGACATACACATATACAGATTTGAACAGCTTAAGACAGTAAACTAAATTGAAATTGGAGAGAAAAAAAAAAGGAAGAATCCCTGAAATGAAACAGAAAAGGATCTCAGGTTTCCCCATTTCCCCCTGGTGCTTTGGGGACATCTAAAATCATGGAGAAGGAACAGAGCTAGGGTGACAAGCCTTAATCCTGCTTATTCTCATCTTTCTTTTTGATGGAAGAACCAAAACACATGAGATCATTCACTGTTTCATCAATATCTAAATATTAGGAATATGCTCTATTAAATGCCTTCTTGGTCTAAATTTCTATTTCTGGTCTGTTACCCTGTGTTGATGAATCATAAAGTTTGAATCTGAGATGCATAAATCAGAACCTCCTTTTCTCTGTCTCAAAAATGTATCTCCCAAATTATCACAAAACAAACTCGGTCCTCTGTCACACATTTCTTTCACCTGGGAACTGTGAAATGTCTTTCCATTCCATTTCTGATTGCATGACTATATTCTCCATCTAAACCTTCATATTTTCACTCAAAATCCTATTTTTTTCAGTGTTATAACTGACAATTCTTCCATCCCATTGCTTCTCTTGACTATAATATTTGTACCTCATTCTATTCTTTGATCTTCTTGGCACCAATATCACACCATTTTCTAAAAGAGGATTATGATTATTTTCCGTGCCCTTTCTGTTTACTATTAGGGCAGAGTATAACTTTATTCTCACCTTCTGTCTGTATCTAACACCATACACTCAAGACAGAAAGTATGGATAGAGCTGTGCTCCCTCTTCACCACATTCTCACAAAATTAAGGATTCCCTTTTCATCATTTTCCATAAATGCTTTTCTATGTGGTCGCTCATCCCAATGAAGCAGAGTCACTTACACAGACTCATTCTACCAACCCCAGAGCCTCCAACAGTGTTCAGATGAAATACTAATTACCATGGGCTGAGACCATCTACCTTCTTCTTCAGCTGGGACTGTAGCTCCATAGTCTGCTCCTTCTCCCTCCTTATACCTAGATCTCACCATAGAGCTTTTTTTTATTAATAATATTTTTTATTATATTATGTTAGTCACCATACAGTACACCATAAAGCTTCTGAAAACAACTGTGTCTATAGGGAAGCTCTACCCTTTGGGGGACACCACAGCCTTCCTTGCATAACGTCAACAGTTGAGCAAGAAAAAAACCCCAAGAGGAAACTGATTCCCATTTCATCATTTCAAGAAGCCAGCTTTCCTAACCTATCCTTCCTGTTACTGAGCGCTTGTTACTAATCCAAACATTTTAACCCAGCTGAAATAAGCTGCAAGGCATGAGGCTTTATGAGATACCAGTGGGACAACTCTGACCACTGCTATGTTTCTACTCTGCCCTCCAATGACCTCCACATTTCCTGCCCTCACCCAACTGCATCTTTTGCTGAGTTTCATCTCCTCATTTTGCTTATCTATTTTAGAGCTATCATCCACAGAATACCCAATTTGAACAAGGTTTTGAGTATAAAAGAAGCAGCAGGAAGTAGAGCACCACCCTGAAAAATCTGAGATTATATGCAAATTGTATATTCTTTGTCTACTATGAAGTAATAATCACATGTGGCTTATTGATATAGATTATATATTGTGGAAGCGACTATAAATTGGATACATACCAGTACTGTCCACCATTAACCTGAATAGAAGAAGCTTAGTCACAAACCAGAAAACCAAATTATTAACTGACGAATATGATCAGAATTCAGTGGAAACAAAGAGATTTTAATCAATCAAAATAATATCAATTTCTTCAAAAAATGTAGTACATTTATTTTTGTTTGCAAAGGATCTATTTGACTTTCTAACAGCCCTCCTTACTTTGGGCAAGTGACTTATTTCTCCAACAGATACAGGCTGATGGCATTGTCAAATGGATCTGATTCATTTCTATTAGTCTTGTGCTGGATTTTTTGTGTGTGTTCAGTTAGCCACTGTATAGTACATGTACACGTACATGTAGCCATTTGTGACCACAGGGGTGGATCCTGAGGCTGTTATGCTAAGTGAGATAAGTCAAAGACAATGACAATCTCACTTACATGTGGAACTTAAAACAGATGAACTCATAAAAACAGAGTATAATGGTAGTCCAGAGACTGAGGAATAGGGGAGTTGGGGAGAAGTTATTTACGGGAACAAACCTGCAACTAGTAGATAAATAAGTCCTGGAATTCTAATGCACAGTGTAGTGATAATAGGCAACAATACTGTATTATAAACTTCAAAATAGCTGAGAGACTAGATCTTCATTTTTCCCACCACAAAAAAAAGATGAAAACTACATGTTAGCTCACACTTTGGGGGTTTCCTTTTCTGCGGTTTCAGCTACCTGCAGTCCAGAAGCAGATGACCCTCCTGCTGTATCATCAGAAGGTCAGTAGCAGCCCAATCCTGTGTCACACGCCTACGTCACTGACCTCACTTCATCTCATCACATAAGCATTTCATCATCTCACATCATCACAGGAAGGGTGAGTACCATAAAATAAGATATTTTCAGAGAGACAGACTACATTCACATAATTTTACTACAGCATATTGTTATAATTGTTCTCTGTTTTGTTATTGTTTATTGTTGTTAATCTCTTACTCTGCCTAATTTATAAATTAAACTTTATCATAGTTATGTATGTATAGGAAAAAACATAGTTTATACAGGGTTTAGTACTATCTGCTGTTTCATGCAGCCACTGGGGGTTTTGGAACGTAACCTCCAAGGGTAAGAGGGACTACTATAATATTGCAACACATAAGTGTATCAAATCAACATACTGTACACCTTAAACCTGCAATGTTATATTTCAATTATATCCTAGTAAAAAGTTAAGTTAATGGTATTGTAATAGTGTTGTATGGTGACAGATGGTAGCTATACTTGTGTGAACATAGCATAACATACAGAGTTATCAAACCACTATGTTGTACACCCGAAACTAATGTAACATTGTGTGTCAACTATACTTCGATAAAAAAAAGCTCAAAAAATATTTTTAATTATCATTGTAAATCTCATAAGAGCTGGCAAAATAGAAGTCAATGTCCAGCTCCCAAGAAGCTAAGCACAGGCAATTTGTTTTCTTTCTTGTTGAAATAGTTCACTGTTCCTTGTTTTATGCAGCAGAGTATTTTCTTTGTATATCTTACTTGAAAATATAAATAAAATTAATTTAAAATATATGAAATAGAATTTACACACATCAGAATAAGATGTTCACACAAGCCCATGGAAACTGAGGCAAAGATATGGAATAGCAGAATCATGGCTGCTTTCACACTCACTTTTGGGCCAATATTCACTCACTGAATGAACAGGAGTAAAACTGCCATCCCTATCTACCCAAACTGTTCCCTTCCCCTAACTTTCAGATATATAGCAGCACACTTCCCACAGGCAAGCACACCAAGTTAGACGTGACCATAAATAACTTGTCTCTGCTTCAGTTCAGATTTCACAATAATATTCTCATATTTCTTCAGAATTGTGTGATTAAACATCCCAGGCCTAGTGACTCATTTATATCCACTTTGATAAGTGAAGATAAACTGTTTGGGGAAGGGGTTCCTGAGTCAGGCTGATGAGGAGCCCTGAGCATGCGTGGTACGTGTTCGCAGCTCTGTCAGAGCACCACATCAACAAGAGCTGAATCTGGAGTTCCCTAAGTTCGCCAGGCCATCTTCCCTCATCTCTCCAAAACCAGCTATGTTCAAACCTTCCCACTTCTTTCCTTAACTAACCAAAGAGCTCTTCGGCAGGCTACTCAGGAGTCCGCCCTCCCCCGGCCAAGCAGCCTGTGAAGTGCACTCTTGACATCCTTGTTGCGGAGGCTGTACACGAAAGGGTTGGCCAAAGGTGTAATGGCAGTGTACATCACAGCGGCCACCATGTCCTGTTCCTGAGAGTTCTGGGAAGGAGGCTGGAAGTAGACCCAAACGATGGTGCCATAGAGGAAGCCAACCATGGTGAGGTGGGATCCACAGGTGGAGACTGCACGGTGGCGACCAGCAGCTGAAGGCAAACGCAGGATGGTGGCCCCAATGCGAGCATAGGAGAGTACAATGAGGGCACAGGGACCTAGCATGAGGAAGCCACCCTCCAAGAATATGGCCAGCTCATTGGAATGTATGTCAGAGCAAGAGGCTCGCAGAAGTGGTCGGTGGTCACAAAAGAAGTGGGGAAGTTTAACATTGCCCTCAGCATCCCCAACCCAGTAAAGAGGCAAGAGAAGTCCCACATGCAGCATGGTGTGCACTACGGACACCACCCAGCTCAAGGTCAGTAAGCAGGCACAGAGTTGGCGATTCATCACTGAATGGTAGTGCAGGGGATTACAGATGGCCACATAACGATCCAGAGCCATGACAGAAATAACAAGTGTATCCGTAACTCCAAATGCATAGAAGAAAAAGAACTGGGCCAAACAGCGGGCAGCAGAAATGGCTGGGTAATTAGAGACCAGATGGGCCAACAACTGGGGCAGGGTGACTGTGGACAGCCCCATGTCTATCACGGAGAGACCACGGAGCAGATAATACATAGGTGAGTGGAGCCTGGAGTCCCGGGAGATAAGCAGCACTAGAGTCACGTTCCCTATTACGGTGACCAGGTAAATAGCCAGGAACAGGAAGAAAAGGAGAGCTGGGGAGACTCTAGCTCTTGAGAACCCAAGGAGCAAGAAAACTGGAGAATGTGAAGCATTAGGGGCGCAAACCATGATGAGTGACAATAAGCCTGCCTGGAAGATTTTCGATCAAAAAGCAAGTCACAGGTAGTAGTGGGGATCATAATAGTTCTAGTTGATTTATTTATGTTATTCAAGCTTCTTAAAGACTTAAATTCAGCTGACCACCTAGGCCCTTCTGCTAGGTCTATGACTTCATTCCTGTAATTTACTATAGCATTTTCTTCCCACTTCTTCCTTTTCATCCACTCTAGTGGCTCATTTTCTATAATCTATAAACCTTGACAAAGTCCCTCATCCGGTTATAAACCCTTCATTCAATAGTGTCTTTTCATCCTACTGCTGCGTATCTCCTTCCAATGGCAAACTTCATGAAAAAATTCTTATACTCACTGGCTCTAACTCCTCATCTTCAATTCACACTTCATCCCACTGCAGTCCTCATGATTTCTTCTCTGCCAACCTGTAAGGAACATAGGGTATCATTTAATATGTAACATATAAAGAAATGGTTCATTATAAATAGGTGGGTTTTATAGTGAAATTGCTTCAGGTTGTCATAAAATAACTTGTTTTTACTCTTTATTCCATTTTGTTGGTTAATGATATCACCATTATCATTCACCTGGTTGCCCAAAGCAAAAGCTGAGGGAATCTCTCCCTCATCTCCTCATATTCAATCACTCTTTGACTTCCACATTTATCCTTATATTCATCCTTTGCCCTTAATCCACTCATACTGTTTAAGCTTCAGCATCTCTGACCAGTGTTAACTTCGTAGCCTCATGACTAGTAGATCTTCCATACTGATACCAAGAAAACTTCGAACATGTGATTCCCTATTTAAAAAGTCAGAGCTTTCATAATAGAATCCAAATAGCTTCATCTGACTTGTAAAAAACTTTTGTTGTCAATAACTAACCTATCTTACCAAGCTCATGCTGAGACACCTACCCATATGTTTAAAACTAGACAGTTCTTTTTTTTTTAGTTTTCTGAACATGGTAACCTCTCACATTTCTGTAGATCTTCATGTTATTTTGAAAGCTTCAGTTTGCTGAAATATGAGGTACTAATCACCTTCCCACTCAACATAGGTAGAAATTTTGAGAAAATATAATAATCATCCTTTTAAATTCATAACTGAGTATTTAAAATGTAAATGAAATACAAAGGTTGATAATCAAGGAGGAATATGAAAAACTAATACCTAAACTGTCCACAAGGAGGGCATGTGTTGTGATGAGCACTGGTGTTATATGCAACTAATGAATCCTTGAACACTACATCAAAAACTAATGATGCTGGCTAACTGAGCATAATAAAAAAATAAAATAAACTATCCACAATGGTGTATGTGGTAGTGGTAACAGGTAGATGGGAGAGGTATACCATCAGTCTTCATTGTCCAGAGGCTTGAGTAATAACCCCCATGTGGAACAGGAGGTGAGAGTGTAGGCCTGTGTGAGGCAAAAGGTAGACACCACCACATTAATTCAGGACATTCAAAAGGGTAAGCTTTCAGTGAGAGAATAATGTATATACACTAGTGTCTACAGGGCACCCAAAGAAAACCCGTATGTCTCATCCTATACTTCAGGGAGGGGAAATGTCTCCCATGGGAATGCAGTTATGGTCTGTACAGCACATGGAATGGATAAGCTTATTTACAAGACACATATGATCCTAGACCCCTCAAACAGACAAACTAACATAAAAATCATTCCCAGACTGGTAAACACCTTGGGGTACCTTTTAGAAGCAAACATAAAGTTGCAGACTCCAGACTGTACAGGAACCCCACAAGTAAAAACCAACCAAAAAGATGAGCTCACAGTTCAAAATTACTAAACAGACAAAAATCCTATTTATTATGAAGATAATCAGTAATCAACAAGTGATAGAATTATCTCCCCCAAACATCATAAAATTAACTAATCTGTTAGGAATTATAAACTATGTTTAAAAGTCTTTGTATCTAAAAGAAGGAATAAAGACTGTAAGAAATAAGATATTATAAAAGTAAAATACAACAGATTTGGAAAAGATCCAAAATGAATTACTAGAAAATACAAATATTCACACTCAAAGTAAAAACTCAGTGGATGGCTTGGACAATGACTGAAGAGAGAGGCTAGTTCTGAAAAAAATACCCAGAAGACAGTACAAAGTGACCAAGATGTGGGGAGAGGAGTCAAGACTTTTGGGGAAAAAAATAAGGAGATCCGCTATACACCAAATAAGTCCAAGAAAAAAAATTAATGGAAAATAGAAGAAAGGAAATATTGAAGATACAGACTGTGAATTTTCCAGACTTAATTAAAGAAATGAGGCCTGAGATTGAAGAATCACAATGACTCCCAAACAAGATAAATTTTAAAAATCCTTGCATAGAAGTTGCTATACAGGAAATACAAAGATAAATTTTTTTTTACCTTACTGCTTACTTTATTTTCTTTTTTCCAAGTTTTATTTAAATTCCAGTTAGTTAACCTACAGTGTAATATCAAAGTGCAGGATTTTGTGATTCATCATTTACATACAAAGATAAAATATTAAAACCAATCAGAGAGAAAGGAAAGATTACCTACAAAGGAAAGATCATTGGACTTTCTGACAGAAGACTTCTCAGCAACAATAAACTCTAGAAAGCCTCATACATCCTTATCCCAACAGGTCTGTAGAGGCAGCCTTCTTCAACTGTCCTCCACGCACATGCTCCCTTGCTCAAATTTTCTTGAAGGCCTTCAGCAATACTTAAAGTTGTGCTTTTGTTTCCAAACATGTTTTCTTAAACTATCTTTTCATTATTGAGTTCCAATTTAATAATGTCGTGATCCGACAATGAAATCTGTATGAGATTAGTTCTCAAGCTTTTTAGGACTCACTTTGTGGCTAATATGTGGCTAAGTGAGCCTGTGAAATACAGAAAATGGCAGCCCCAAAGCAAACTCACAATGTCTATATAAACTGCGATATAAAATAGAAATGACATTCTCAGTGTTTGAAGGAGAGGTTATTCAGTTAAATGTAGAACCACAACTGTATACACCTACTGTAACTTGTGATTTACTCATAGTATACATCAGTAGAAAGCAGAGCCACATGCATCAGTAAATGCAAGTCTCCAAAACATAATATTAACTTTATAAATGCCAGTTCAGAATGACAGGAAAATATGATATATATGAAGATTTAAAACATGTAAAAATATTGTGTAGTATATGTACATAAATATGTATAGTATATATATAGTGTGTGTGTATATATATATAGTATATGCATAGTATATACATATAACCCCATATATAGTATATGTATAGTATAGTGTATGTATAGTGTGTGTGTATACTAAAACCATGCATAGGATAATGAATACTTTATTTGGGATAGTGGTTACCTTTGGGAAAGGAGGAAAGGATAGAGGATAGGATAGAGAAGTAATTTGGTGGGTTTTTAAAAAGATTTTATTTATTTATTTGAGAGAGAGAGTGGAGCGAGAAAGAGGGAGAGCATGAGTGCGGGAGGGAGAAGCAGATTCCCCGCTGAGCAGGGAGCCCTATGTGGGCTTGATCCCATGACCTGAGCTGAAGGCAGACGCTTAACCAACTGAACCAACCAGGCACCCAGTAGTTTGGGTTTTAACTGTATCTGTACCATCTATTTTTTTCAAAATAAGAACTGAAAAAAAAAAAGAACTGAAACCAAAAAAGGTGAATCTTAAGTATTTTTTTAAGTAAGTTTCTAATGGAAGCTTTTTCATTTGGGGCTGACTCTAGAAATCTATAGCCGGGACCAAGTTTAGACAGGACTCTGGAATAGAAGGGAGTAATCATCAGCAAGACTATAATAGAGGTGGAAGGCTCACAACTGCCTATATTTCTCCAGCCTCAGAAGCCCAGGACTGGATTAATCATAATCTCTGATTCATGCTGCACCCTATTCATTGTCCAAGCATCATCTGCTTGCTTGCTCCCTTAGTTTTGGGTATTATTATAAACACCCATTAACTTGATTTTAACACAGAAACTAGAACATTGATTATAATTCATATCTACATATACATCAGCTCAACCTGTCATTTCCTGCGTAAGGTAACCAGCCTCCTGAATCTTGGGTTAATCATTCCCTTTCTTTCATCAATACATGTTTATATTTGATATATATCTACTATAGGTTTTCCAAGAAGAATATTGTTAAGTTTGAAATGATCTGAAATTTATAAAAGGGTAACAAAATTTAAGTAATTAGGGGTTATTTGATTTTATGTCTGAATATTATACTACTTAGATTCACTGATATTATTAGATATAGCTGTGGTTTATTTAGTTTTCATTGCTACATAATAGTCCCTTGTATGAATATACTACAATGTATTTATCCATTCTCTGTGATTCCTGCTACAGAGTATGGGTCAAAGCAGACATAGTTCATATTTCTGTGCTCCAAGTTACTAACGCTCTTACATGGGCAAGTTTCTTAACTTGCCTGAGTCACGTATTTCTAAAGTGGACATAGAAGCTGTTTTCACTAAGTTGTTAGAAGAATTAAATAAAGTGCCTATCAGGGTTTATAAAATTTTTAAAAATGTGATTACCTCAAAAGATGCAGAAAGTACATTTGATAGAATTTGACACCCATTCATAACCAAAATCTCTTAGTGTACTGGAAATAAAAAGAATAACCCAATAAAGTTCATCTAGTGTTAATCTACAGTGAAAGTCATACTTGGTGCATCTCTAAAATAATTTCACTGAAGTTCAGGAACAAGGCAAGAATGACTACTATCAAAAGCCCTTATTCAACGTTGCTTTGTAAGTCTTAGCCAGTGAAGTAATGATAGGAAAAAGAAATAAAATGAATATTCAAAATTAAAAATATATATAATTCATATTCCATAATCTATCAACCATTTGCTCCATCTGGTATATTTGGTATACTTAAATATAGTTATAAAATAATTTATTCAAATTTTTGCTTCCAAGGTTATCAATAGACAGTCCTCACCATTTACAATGACCTATAACAACGATAGTAATAGTAGTAGTAGTAGTAATAAAATAGATAACATTCTGCAGACCTCTTGCTACATGACAAATAGTACAAAGCACTCTACATGCATGATTTTATTAAACCTGTACTCTATGAGGTAAATACTATTTTATTCTCATTCTACACATGGGGAAACTGAGGCATAGAGAAATTAAGCAACTTACTTAATATTGCACAGCAAGTCAGTGGTAGAACTGGAATTTTAACACAGACAGTGGTCAATATCTCAGCCAGTGCTTCTCTCAACCCTTCATTTTCCTTCTCTATCAACGGCATTATTAACCACTATCTCCCACATTCCTGACATTTGGTTTTTTCCAATCTCCTGAATATTATAAAATTGTGAATTTCATCCTCCTTCTTTCAGTGGTTAGCTCTTTTCTATACTTTTTTCTCCCTTCTTCCCCCATTCCCTTCACTGTGGAGGCTCTCCAAGAGCAAACCTGAAGAACACATCCAGTCCTAGAGCCTCACTGACCAACTTAATGCTGATTATTCATAAATCAACATCTTCAAACCTGGCCACTGTTACAGTAAAGGGCTGAAGGATTCACCCTACAGTTTTGGTAAAAAATGAAGTACATAATGAACCCGAGTATATCAGGGAGGGTTAATAATATAGGTGAAGGATATAGGGAAAATATGAGGACTGAAAGAGAAAAGGAGATGGAAGGACACTCAAAAGAAAAGCAGGAAAGGAGGTGGAGGAGTATGGAGTGGGGAACAAAACACAGATATAATCACTATGAATCATTCACACTGGGAATTTTTAATAATTTTTAAGAATAACTGCCAAAGAATATTTTTCTCTCAAAGTACATCTGTTACTCTAGGCAGGGATTAACAACTGGAATCTGTGCCTCTGGAAATATCTGACAGGAGAGAGAACAGAAGGGATGAAGTTTCTAAAAATTAATCTAAATACCTGAGTTTGCCTATGGTTTCCCCAAAATAATCTTGGCTAGATCAAGTACAGAAGGTAATCACACGATCCAGGAGATCATTCATTTATTTATCCATCCATTTGTTGATTAATTCATCTGTTCTACAAAATATTGATTTCTTACCTGTGATGGCACATTAAGACAAACCACACAATGGTTCTGCCATGAGAAAGCCACAGTGTGGAAAGAAGGGAAGATAAACACTGGATGAAAAACAGTGCGATAAGTGATATGATAATATATGCAAAGGAGTTTGTGGAGCTTATTGGAGAATGTCCCATCTCAGCCTTAGATAAGATCAGGGATGGGCTGAGGTCATGAAAAGATTTCTAGGAGACAGCAAAATCACAGGAGGGTTAACACATAAAAATTCTCCTGGCTGACACCAAAAGTGCCCTCCATTTTACTCAGAGAACAGTTGGCATTCTGAATGAATAATGTGAATGTGATATAACTGTGTATGTGTATGTGCATGTGCGCATGTGTGTATGCATGTGTTGTGTATAAGCTGTAAGTGTCTGACAAAAATTCAGAAAATAATTATTGAAAAGCAGAATTTTCTCTCAGTTGAGAGTTTCTCCTAAACTTTACTTCCTTGAGTTTCAGGCTTCTAAAAATAATTATGTGCTGTCACAGAGAGATGACTGGGAAGAACAGTGACGGTCAGAAACATGAAAATGGAGATAGTGGAGGAAAGGACAAATGGGAGAGAAAATGAAGAAAGAATGCAAAGTGGTGGGGAGAGAGAGAGAAGAGAAATGCACAATGGGAAAAGGAAGAGAGTGAATGGATGAATGAAAGAAACATAAGGAAAAAATAGGAAGAATTTTGATGTGAGAAGAGCAGGATTAAGGGTGGGAATGATTGGAGCATAGATAATGAGCAGAAATAAGATTTTTTTTTAGAAGAAAGGAGAAAGGCATGTGGATGATGAGTGAGAGGAGGGTGATAATGTGGACAGTGTAAAAGGAGAAGAATAGAGAGTGTCATGAAATGGCGAATATAAAAGAAAAGTGAAGGCAAGTATGAGAAATGGAACGTCAGGAATAGAAACAAAAGGCGAGCTGGTAAAAGAGATTGTCAGGATGGAGAGAGAGGGGAATAGCTGTGAAGACATAAAGCACAAAGGATGATGTTAAACAAAATGGGTTCAGAGTAAGAGACATCTAAAGACAGAGAAATACAGGAATGGGTCAAGGTGAGAGAAGATGGAGAATGAAGGCTAGTTCTACCCACGCGCTCGCCTGTCAAGAAAGAGCTGCTCTGATTCTGGACTGGACTTTGTGGCTCCAGCCTACCATCAGACTCAGGGATCTGGCCATGGTGCTGAAGGACAGATCAGTGCATGGGACCTGAAATCTGGGCTGGTGAGGTTGGGTGAGATTTAGAGGCTGTGGGGCCCCAGAGACCTTTCCCCTAGCGTCTCCTGGAGGGAGGTCAAGTACAACATCTGCCTCTCATGAAGCAAGAAAGTGTGGACATGATATGAAGGGAAAGTTAAAAGCACTGTAAGTTCCTCCCAACGACTCCACTCCTCCAAATGGAATATAGGTCATTCTGTCTTTGCCCAGGCAACCCCAAATGGCAGACACTGTGTATCATTATCCCAATCATTTACACCATCATCATATTATTATTTCTCTATAATAATTAAATTATTATGCAATACCAGAACATTGGAGCCAAAGAACAACTGAATATAATTCTGGGACATACCACTTGCAAGTTCTGTGGATTTGGCAAATTATTTCACCTCTCTGAGGTTTTACCTCCTTATCTATAAAATTATAATAATATCTAACTCTTTTTTCAAATGATTGATTTAAGATTTAGACTATTATATATAAAGTGCTGAGTATGTATCTGGCATGTAGTAAAAGATTCTAATGATATTTGCTATTGTAGCTGCTTCTACTGCTATGATCATTGTAGGTATTACAACCAAAGTAAGTTCCGGTTTTTCAGATGTTGTTAAGATTCACTGTTTATAGTTCATTTCTCCCATTTGATTATGTGCTCCTGGAGGGAAGTGGCTGTGATGAATTCACTTTTGTATCCAGTACCTTAGCACAATGCCTGGCAGAAAGCAAGCACTCAATAAAGACTGGCTGGATGAATGGCCAGTGAGTAACTATCCTCTCATTTATCCTAATTTCCTGACCCCATTGATATACCCTACCTTGTCTATCATTCTCCAACACATAACTCTTATACCAAGACTAAATATTGAGAGGAAAATTGCATTATTTTCTCCTTATTTCCTTGGCTTTTGCAATCAATTAGCTAATCCATTCTTCCATCTCTTTACTAGGCTGATTAAACATCCTAATCTGGGAATCCATTTATTATTAATGTTTAATAATAAAATGTACTCTTACAAACTTAAATGGTGCTTTATCCTAGCAATACACATGAGGCAGAATAGACACAGTGTTCAATCAGTGAATTTAGGGGGTGGCAAGGACTCAGTCCCATGCTGTGATCTCCAACAACAAGGACTGCATCACATTCCAGAGACTGATTTACTTTTACAAACTTAGTCAATGAAATTCAATACCCTGGCTTAAATGTTAAGTTTTCATAATTAGCAAGGGGAATCTCAGAAAAAGATGATGTAAATGGCCTTTAACCTGATGACCAGTGGGAGAAATATCATTCTTTATTATAAAACTCATTCAAAGAATCTGATTTGGTAAAGTGTTAGATTGAAAACTTTCACAAGAACATCAAAGTTAAAGACTTGCCTGAATGTTTATCACTGTTACCAACTTGTTCTATCTTGTTGTAATTAATTTATCTTGTTATACATAATTCATTTATCCTTGGTAGTAGAATTTGAACAAAATGATTTTTTAAATTCCAAAGACTTTAGAAATTGTTTCATATTCTAAGAAAGTAAGATTTTTTTTAAAGATTTCATTTATTTATTTATTTGACAGAGAGAGAGGCAGCGAGAGAGGGAACACAAGCAGGGAGAGTGGGAGAGGGAGAAGCAGGCTTCCCACTGAGCAGGAAGCCCGACATAGGGCTCAATCCCAGAACTCTGGGATCACGACCTGAGACAAAGGCAGACGCTCAATGACTGAGCCACCCAGGCACCCCTCTGAGAAAGTAAGCTTTAAAGAGAAAGCCATAACTCTGTTTGGTTTCCCAATAATTTCTTGCCTTAGTAATAATATTAAAATTGAAAGATTGCTGTTTCTAAACAATATAAACACATTAAAAATTGCTCTGTTAAGACAGAGGAGGACCACCAGCACTTTCTTCTTTTTCCTCACATATATTGCAAAAATAAAATCTTTCAATACTGCTTGATTTCTCATTCATTAACACTTTTTTAAATGCTATTTACTGCCTGTCTTCTTTTTTATCGAAGTATAATTAACATAGTGTCTTATTGATTTCAGGTCTACAATGTAATGATTCAACCATTCTATACATTATTCAGTGCTCATCATCACAACTGTACTCTTAATTCTCTTCATTTCACCCAACTCCCCACTCACCTCCGCTCTGGCAACCACCAGTTTGTTCTCTGCATTTAGGAGTCTATTTTTTTGATTGTTCATTTGTTTTGTTTCTTAAATTCCATATATGAGTGAAATCATATGGTATTTGTCTTTCTCTGTCTAAGTTATTTCACTTAGCATTTTATCCTCTACGTCTATCCATGTTGTTGCAAATAGCCAACAGAAAAGACACAAGAAAAGGTACTCAACAACACTCATCATCAGGGAAATGCAAGTAAAAACCACAAAACAAGAGACTCTTAACTACAGGAAAAAAACTGAGGGTTGCTGGAGAGGAGGTGGGTGGGGTGAACTGGGTGATGGGCATTGAGGAGGGCACGTGATATAATGAGCACTGGGTGTTGTATGCAACTGATGAATTACTGAACTCTACATCTGAAATGAATGATACACTATATGTTAACTAATAGAATTTAAATAAAATAAGTTTTAAAAAACCCCACAATGACATATCACCCTACTGCCTATCAGAATGGCTGAACTCCAAAAGACAAGAAGTTGTCAACAAGTGTTGGCAAGGATGTGGAGAAAAAGGAACCCTCATACACTGTTAGTGGGAATGCAAATTGGTGCAGCCACTGTGGAAAACAGAATGGAGGTTCCTCAAAAAATTAAAAATAAAATTACCATACGACCCAGGAATTTCACTATTGGATATTTACCACAGGAAAACAAAAACACTAATTCAAGAAGTTATATGCACCATTATTATTGCAGCATTATTTACAATAGCTAAGATATGAAGCAACCCAACTGTCCACTGATAGATGAATGGATAAAGAAGATGTGGCATATATATACATAATGGAATATTACTCATTTATTTTGACAGACTTTGAGAGTTTTATCACTTAGCATGTGTTTGTGGTGTTATTTGGTTGGACTTAATGCATTTACTATTTCTTGGTTTGATTAGGTTTGCTAATAATAATAATAATATGACAATGAGCCTACATTCCTTAATCATGTTAGTTAATAGCATTGCTTAGAAAAATAGAAAGTTGAATAACTATGTTGTACACCTGAAACTAATGTAACATTGTGTGTCAACTATACTTCAAAAACAGAGGAGGAGGAGAAAGGGAGGGAGGGAGGGGATGAGAGAGAGAGAGAAAGAGAAGGAAGGAAGGAAGGAAGGAAGGAAGGAAGGAAGGAAGGAAGGAAGGAAGGAAGGAAGGGACTGACAGAGGGAGGGAGGGAGGAAGGAAGGAAAGAAGGAAGGAAGGAAGCCAAAGTTGTAGGACCGAAATTAGTAAAATTATGAATGAAAGGAGAGGTCACGACCAGCACCATTGAAATTGGAAAGATTATTAGAAATTTTTATCAACAGCTATATGCCAAAAAACTAAGTAATCTGGAAGAGATGGAGGCCTTCCTGGAAACCTATAAACTACCAAGACTGAAACAGGAAGAAATAGATTTCTTAAACAGGCCAATTAAGTATGAAGAGATTGAGTCAGTGATAAACAACCTTCCAAATAACAAAACTCCAGGCCCGGATGGTTTTCCTGGGGAATTCTACCAAACATTCAAAGAAGAAATAATACCTATTCTCCTAAAGCTATTTCAAAAAATAGAAACAGAAGGANAAAGCTATTTGAAAAAATAGTAACAGAAGGTTTTAGAAAGGGAAACTAGTTTGAAAAATTTGCTATTAAGAAGTATTTTACAGACCAGCAGGAACATCCACGGAATCAGCCTGAGATGCAGGAAGATACATCTGGATCTCTACAAATGAACATCTCCAGCGCTGAGTAGTGAGGTACAAAGCAGGGAGCCGTGAAACTGCGCACAGATATCAGAAGATAAACGGAAAGGGGAGGGAGCCGCCGTGTCCGGGTGCTGGGAAGCAGTAGCCACCTGCACAGGGGAGCAGGCGGATGCGGACCCGCACCCTTGAGACAGCAGACTGAGACCGTGAGCGGGGAGCGCGCGCCACCAAGCATCTCACGGAACTCCGGAACTCCGGTGTGCTCACTAGATCCAGACTGAGACCAGGAGCTCCGGGAGCGCGCGGGCGGCTGGCAGCTGGCGGGCCGCCTGCACCGGGGAGTGGGCAGACCGCGGACCCACACCCTTGAGGCAGCAGACTGAGACCGTGAGAGGGGAGCACGCGCCACCAAGCATCTCAAGGAGCTTCGGAACTCCGGTGTGCTCAATGGATCCAGACTGAGACGGGAGCTCCGGGAACACGCGCGGGGCGGCTGACGGCTGGCAGGCCACCTGCACGGGGGAGCGGGCGGACTCGCGGGCGGCACCCGCGAGACAGCAGACTGAGACCGGGATCTCCAGGAGCACGCGCGGGGCTGATGGCGGCTGCCGGCTGGCGGGGTTAGAAACACAAAGGACAGAGACGCGCCGGCCCTGGAAGTGAGGGCTGGGACACCGGGTGTGGGGCGCACAGCATGGGATGCTGCAGGGCTGAGCAGCACCAACAGAAACAGAGTTAAAGTGGCCAGAACATCAGTGGAGAATGGGCCGCAATCCCTCTGTTCCGTGACAGAGGCTGAATTTCGGCCGCTGCTGCTCTGACTTTCAGGAGAGGCACAGCAGACCGCCAGGGAAAGCCGCCAGAGAACAAAAGCCTGGAAATACCGGCTCACACCGTGCCCATCCCATCCCCCCATCAGAGGGCACACGGAGACTCTAGCCAAACAGGGTTTCCTGAGTATTGGCGCGGCAGGCCCCTCCCCCAGAAGGCAGGCTGAATAATCTAGAAGCCCACAACCCGGGGCGCCTGAGTGGCACAGTCATTAAGCGCCTGTCTTCAGATTAGGGCGTGATCACACCATTCCTGAAAGGAGTCCCTCATAGGGCTTCTCCGCTGTGACCCTGCTTCTTGCTCTCCCACTCCCCTGCTTGGGTTCCCTTTCCTGCTGACCGTCTGTCTCTCTCTCTTTAATAAATAAATAAAGTCTTTGAAGAAGAAGCCCACATCCCTAAGATCTCTATAAAACAAGGGCGCACGGCCTGGGTCCCAGTCAATAATTTGGACTCTGGACAACCCCGCAATCTCTCCTCATCGGAATGACGAGAAAGAGAAGTCCCCCCCAGCAAAGAAAAGATAATGAGTCTGTGGCCTCTGACACAGAAATAATAGATTTGGATGTATCCAAATTATCAGAAATGGATTCAGAGCAACAATGGTCAAGATGATGAGTAGACTTGAAAAAAGTATTAATGAAAATGTCCTGAGAATATAGAATCCCTAAGGGCAGAAATGAGAGCGAATCTGACAGAAATTAAAAATTCTGTGGGCCAAATACAGTCAAAACTAGAGGCTCTGACGGCCAGGGTCATCGAGGCAGAGGAACGCATTAGCGAATTGGAGGATGGGTTAGTAGAAGAAAAAACGAAAATAGAAGCTGGTCTTAAAAAAATCCACGCCCACGAATGTAGATTACGGGAGATTACTGACTCTATGAAACGATCCAATGTCAGAATCATCGGCATCCCTGAAGGGGTGGAGAAAAACAGAGGTCTAGAAGAGATATTTGAACAAATTGTAGCTGAAAACTTCCCTAATCTAGCAAGGGAAACAAGCATTCGTGTCCAAGAGGCAGAGAGGACCCCTCCCAAGCTCAACCATGAAAAACCTATGCCACGTCACATCATAGTGCAATTCGCAAATATTAGATCCAAGGATACAGTATTGAAAGCGGCCAGGGCAAAGAAATTTCTCACGTACCAAGGCAAAGGTATCAGGATTACGTCAGACCTGTCTACAGAGACCTGGAATGAGCGAAAGTGTTGGGGGGGGCATTTTTAAAGCTCTTTCAGAGAAAAACACGCAGCCAAGAATCCTTTATCCAGCAAGGCTGTCATTCAGAATTGATGGAGAAATAAAGACGTTCCAAAATCGCCAATCATTAACCAATTTCGTAACCACGAAACCAGCCCTACAGGAGATATTAAGGGGGGCTCTATAAAGGTAAAAAGGCCCCAAGAGTGATACAGAGCAGCAAGTCACAACCGATACAAAGACTTTAAAGAGAAATGGCATCATTAAAATCATATCTGTCAGTTCTCAGTGCCAATGAAAATAGTTTAAACGCTCCCATAAAACGCCACAAGGTTGCAGATTGGATAAAAAGACATGACCCATCCATTTGCTATCTACAAGAACTCATTTTGAACCCAAAGATGCGTTCACTTAGAGTAAGGGGATGGAGTACCATCTTCCATGCAAATGGACCTCAAAAGAAAGCTGGAGTAGCAATTCTCATATCAGATAGACTGGATTTTAAACTAGAGGCCATAGAGAGAGATACAGAAGGGCACTATATTATTCTTAAAGGAAGTATTCAACAAGTGGATATGACAATTATTAATATATATGCCCCCAACAGGGGAGCAGCAAGATACACAAGCCAACTCTTAACCAAAATAAAGAGACATATAGATAAGAACACAGTAATAGTAGGGNGTTTTAAACTAGAGGCTACAGAGAGAGACACAGAAGGGCACTATATTATTTTTAAAGGAAATACTCAACAAGTGGATGCCAACTCTTAACCAGAATAAAGAGACATATAGATAAAAACACATTAATAGTAGAGGACCTCAACACCCCACTATCAGAAATAGACAGAACACCCTGGCAAAAACTAAGCAAAGACTCAAAGGCTTTTTGAATGCCATACTCAACGAGTTGGACCTCATAGATATATATAGAACACTACACCCCAGAACCAAAGAATACTCATTCTATTCAAATGCCCATGGAACATTCTCAAGAATAGATCATGCTCTGGGACACAAAACAGGTCTCAGCCAATACCAAAAGATTGAAATTATACCATGCATATTCTCAGACCAAAACGCCCTGAAATTGGAACTCAACCACAAGGAAAAACCTAGAAGAAACTCAAACACTTGGAGACTAAGAACCATCCTGCTCAAGAATGACTCGATAAACCAGGAAATCAAAAAACAAATTAAACAATTTATGGAGACCAACGAGAATGAATACACAACAGTCCAAAACCTTTGGGATATTGCAAAGGCAGTCCTAAGCGGGAAATACATAGCCATCCAAGCCTCACTCAAAAGAATAGAAAAATCTAAAATGCAGTTTCTATATTCTCACCTCAAGAAACTGGAACAGCAACAGAGGGACAGGCCTAACCCACTGACAAGGAAGGAGTTGACCAAGATTAGAGCAGAAATCAATGAATTAGANAATCAGAGCAGAAATCAATCAATTAGAAACCAGAAGTACAGCAGAGAAAATCAACAGGACTAGAAGCTGGTTCATTGGGAGAATCCATAAAATTGACAGACCACTGGCAAGACATATCCAAAAGCAAAGAGAAAGGACCGAAATTAGTAAAATTATGAATGAAACGGGAGAGGTCTCAACCAACACCATTGAAATTGGAAGGATTATTAGAAATTTTTATCAACAGCTATATGCCAAAAAACTAAGC
>NC_048224.1:48717515-48717755 GCF_002007445.2 Ailuropoda melanoleuca
AGAGAAAGACAATTATCATATGATTTCTCTCATCTATGGAACATAAGAACTAGGATGATCAGTAGGAGAAGGAAGGGATAAAGAAAGGGGGTGTAATCAGAAGGGGGAATGAAACATGAGATACTATGGACTATGTGAAACAAACTGAAGACTTCAGAGGGGAGGGGGGTGGGGGAATGGGATAGACTGGTGATGGGTAGTAAGGAGGGCACGTATTGCATGGTGCACTGGGTGTTATAC
>NC_048224.1:48717808-48835794 GCF_002007445.2 Ailuropoda melanoleuca
ACTGTATGGTGACTAACATAATATATTTAAAAAATCATTAAAAAAAAAAAGAGTCACTAACGAGTCAGCCAGCAAACCATGCTGAATTAAAAAGAGTTTTCAAAAAATTATGATTTTTATATATATTTATATTCCTATAAATTCATATGTTCATATAAACACATATAATCTGCACTGGTGAAGTTAAGAACAGTCAGAGATTAAGTCATAACTGGAATTTAATTTTAAATTTGCACTGTTAAAGCCACCACTATATATTTGTTTCAAATATGTAGTGTAGAGAATATTCATGGAGTGATGGGGTCTGGCCCCAACTGAGGGAAGTTAAGCCTATTGTTACAAAGGTTAGGCTGAAGAAGAACAATTCACTGAGGACATGCTGAAAATTGATCAAAAGGGTAGTAAGGAGGGCACGTATTGCATGGTGCACTGGGTGTTATACGCAACTAATGAAGCATCGAACTTTGCATCGGAATCCTGGGATGTACTGTATGGAGACTAACATAATATAATAATAAAATAAAATAAATAAATAAATAAAATAAAATAAAATAAAATAACATGGTAAAAATAATAAATTCCAGGGGCGCCTGGGTAGCGCAGTCGTTAAGCGTCTGCCTTCCGCTCAGGGCGTGATCCCGGCGTTCTGGGATCGAGCCCCACATCAGGCTCCTCTGCTGTGAGCCTGCTTCTTCCTCTCCCACTCCCCCTGCTTGTGTTCCCTCTCTCACTGACTGTCTCTCTGTCACAAATAAATAAATAAAATAAAATAAAATAAAATAACATGGTAAAAATAATAAATTCCATGTTATGTGTATTTTACCGCAATAAAAAAAGGTGTTGATTTAAATAAATAAGTAAATAAATATAATTTGAAAAAAAAAAGGAAAGAAGATACTTTCCTCAGGGACAGAAAAGTCTCTGAGGATTATGGGAGTGTAATGATGATAAAGTACTAATTTGTACTGAGTGATGACTATATCACACACACCTTGCTATTACATGCTTTTGTTCATTCATACTCACAATAGCACTTTTTAATTAGTACAAAGAAAGGCAGTATAGCTTAGTGTTTGAGCTAACAGACTGTAGAGTTGCAATCTTAGCTCTACCACTTACCAGCCATGAGATCTTGGGCAAATATCTTAACCTATATACACCTCGGTTCAAATCAGTAATGAGAATTAATAATAGTCCATACCTCATAAAGTTGTTAATTGGTAATAAATGCGATTATGTAAAATATTTTTAAAAACCCTCATACATAGGAAACATTACATAAAAATTACTATTCCTGTTGAAATATTTCAAAAGCAAATAATTGAGGTTCTTAAAGTATTTCAACAAGATTCAGTTCCTAGTCTGTTTGAAACCAAACTTATGTTAACCTCCTCCTGCAGTATTTTCCTTATGGCAAGGCTAACTGAAGTTGTAATAACACATTTCTCAACCTTTACAATCTTTCTCTTATTTGTGAAGGAATATATTCTTGTTAAGGACAGAGAGTTTGTCATGAGGATATTATTCAACCCATTCAGGCTCAAGATACTCTTGGAAATTAGGGGATAGGAAGCTCTCATTCACCTGAGGGCCTACTTAATTCAAGACTCTGGACTAAATAATTCATTCATCCATGTATTTTTTGAATTGATCATCAACTATATATAAGAACTCTGATGGGCATTAAGGATACAGAAATGAAAAATATCTGATTATGTCGCTCACTCTAGTGAGGATAAAAGATAAGACATAATTTCAAGTGTCATGTAAACAAAAGGGAAGTACAGTTGAAGATGGGAGAAGTTTTATTCACAGTACTTTACATGCGGATGACTGAAACTAGAAGAAGGAATAGGTTCTTCCCTGCACCCCCACAATTTGGAAAAAAAAATGTGTTGAGACTGACTCACAATGTCTATCTGATTTCAATTTCTCCACGAGACCACACAGTCTTCCACAAGAAAATTCAGTGTTCTGCTTCAAGAATATTCCCCTTCTTTCTGCTCTAACCATATAGGGTGAATTTCTTGGATTTCTGACAATGTTTTTATTTTGAAATTCCAATTATTTCTTAGTATATCAAATTACCCATCATATCTTCTAACTATATCCTTCTTTTTTTTTTTAAAGATTTTACTTATTTATTCGACAGAGACAGAGACAGCCAGCGAGAGAGGGAACACAAGCAGGGGGAGTGGGAGAGGAAGAAGCAGGCTCACAGCAGAGGAGCCCGACGTGGGGCTTGATCCCATCACACCGGGATCACGCCCTGAGCCGAAGGCAGACGCTTAACCGCTATGCCACCCAGGCGCCCCATATCCTTCTTTTTTGTTGTTGTTTTTTTGTTTTTATTTAAATTCTAGTTAATTAGCATGTAATATTAGTTTCAGGTGTATCATTTAGTGAGTCAACACTTATGTACAATACCCAATGCTCATCACAAGTGCACTCCTTAATCCGCATCACCCATTTAACCCATCTCCCTACCCACCTCCCCTTTGGTAGCCATCAGTTTGTTCTCTATAATTAAAAGTCTGTTTCTTCAGAAGGGGGAATGAACCACGAGAGACTATGGACTCTGGGAAACAAACTGAGGACTTCAGTGGGGGGGAATGGGATAGGCTGGTGATGGGTATTAAAGAGGGCACGTATTGCATGGTGCACTGGGTGTTATACGCAAGTAATGAATCATGGAACTTTACATCAAAAACTAGGGATGTAATGTATGGTGACTAACATAATATAATAAAAAAAAGAGTCTGTTTCTTGATTTGCTTCTTTCTCTCTCTTTTTTCCTTTTGCTCATTTGTTTTGTTTCTTAAATCCCACATATGAGTGAAATCATCTGGTATTTGTCTTTCTCTGACTGACTTATTTCACTCAGCATAATATTTCTAGCTCTTTTCAAATCATTGCAAGTGACAAGATTACTTTCTTTTTATGGCTGAGTAATATTTGATTATATACCACCTCTTCTTTATTCAGTCATCAGTTGATGGATACTTGGGCTGTTTTTATAATTTGGCTATTTATAGCAGCATTATCTAAAACAGAAAATATTTATTGAGTAAAGGAATGAACACAAGAGTGGAAACATTCCTCAGTCTGGACAGAGCTGGAATTTGATCAATCCTTCATGTTGGGCTCCTCATGGATATTCACAATATAATAAAAAATATTATTAAAAAAATAATAAAATAAAATTGAGCATTAAAAAAAAAGAAATGAGATTTTACCCAATCTTATGCCATATACAAAACTCAACTCAAAATGGATTAAAGACTTAACTGTAAGACCTGAAACTGTAAAACTTCTGGAAGAGAACATAGAGAAAACTCCTTGACATTGATCTTGGTGATGACTTTTTAGTATGACACCAAAAGCAAGGATAACAAAAGCAAAAATAAACAAGTGGGATTATATCAAACTAAAAAGCTTCTGCACAGCAAAAGAAACGTCAACAAAATGAAATTGCAACCTATGTAATGGGAGATATAATTTACAAATCATATATCTGATGAGGGGTCAATATAAAAAACATATAAGGAACTCATACAACTCAATAGCCAAAAAAAACAAAACAAAAAACCCACAAATAACTCAATTAAAAATGGGCAAATTGGCTAATTGAAATTAAATATTTTTTAAAATGGGCAAATAGGTTAAGATGGCGGAGGAGTAGGGGACCCCTTTTTCAGCCGGTCCCCTGAGTTGAGCTGGATAGGTACCAGACCAGCAGGAACATCCACGGAATCAGCCTGAGACGCAGGAAGATACATCCGGATCTCTACAAAAGAACATCTCGAGCGCTGAGTATCGAGGTCCGAAGCGGGGAGCCGTGAAACCGCGCACACATATCGGAAGCTAAACAGAAGGGGGAGGGAGCCGCCGTGTCAGGGCGCCGGGAAGTGGTAGCCACCTGCATGGGGGAGCGGACCCGCACGCTTGAGACAACAGAACGGGAGCTCCGGGAGCGCGCGCGGGGCGGCTGGCGGTTGGTGAGCCACCTGCATGGGGGAGCAGGCGGACTCGTGGACGGCACCGCGAGACAGCAGACTGAGAATGGGAGCTCCGGGAGTGCGTGCGGGGTGGCTGGCGGGCCACCTGCACTGGGGAGCGGGCAGACTGTGGACCCGCACCCTGGAAAAGACAGACTGAGTCTGTGAGCCGGGAGCGTGCGCCACCAAGCATCTCATGGAGCTCCGGAGCTCCGGTGTGCTCACTGGATCGAGGCTGAGACCGGGAGCTCCGGGAGCGTGCACGGGGCGGCTGGCGGCTGGAGGCCCACCTGCACGGGGAAGCAGGCGGACTCGGGTCAGCACCCGCGAGACACCAGACTGAGACGGGGAGCTCTGGGAGCCCGCGCGGGGCAGCTGACAACTGGCAGCTGGCGGGGTTGGAAACACAAAGGACAGAGACGCGCCGGCCCTGGAAGTGAGGGCTGGGACGCCGGGTGTGGGGCGCACAGCCCGGGATGCTGCAGGGTTGAGCAGCACCAACAGAAACAGAGTTAAAGTGGCCAGAACATCAGTGGAGAACGATCCGCGATCCCTCTGTTCTGAGACAGAGGCTGAATTTCAGCCGCTGCTGCTCTCTCAGAAGAGGCATAGCAAACCGCCAGGGGAAAGCCGCCAGAGAACAAAAGCCCGGAAATACCGGCTCACAGGGTGCCCATCCCCATCCCCCCTCGCAAGGGACACAGAGACTCTACCCAAACAGGGTTTTCTGAGTACCTGCAGGCAGGCCCCTCCCCCAGAAGGCAGGCTGAAAAATCAAGAAGCCCACAACCCGGAGCGCCTGAGTGGTGCAGTCATTAAGCTCCTGTCTTTGGATTAGGGCGTGATCACAACATTCCCGAAAGGAGTCCCTCATCGGGCTTCTCTGCCAGGAGCCTGCTTCTTCCTCACCCACTCCTCTGCTTGGGTTCCCTTTCTTGCTGACTGTCTCTCTCTCTCTCAAATAAATAAATAAACTCTTTAAGGAAGAAGCCCACATCCCTAAGATCTCTATAAAACAAGGGCGCACGGCCTGGGTCCCAGTCAACACTTGGGCTCTGGACAACCCTGCAATCTCTCTTCATCAGAATGACGAGAAGGAGAAGTCCCCCCCAGCAAAGAAAAGATAATGAGTCTGTGGCCTCTGCCACAGAATTGGCCTCGGCCACAGAATTAATACATATGGATGTATCCCAATTATCAGAAATGGAATTCAGAGCAACAATGGTCAAGATGATGAGTAAACTTGAAAAAAGCATCAGAGAAAGCGTTGCTGAGAATATAGAATCCCTAAGGGCAGAAATGAGAGCGAATCTGACAGAAATTAAAAACTCTATGAGCCAAATGCAGTCAAAACTAGAGGCTCTGACGGCCAGGGTCACCGAGGCAGAGGAACGCGTTAGCGAATTGGAGGATGGGTTAGTAGAAGAAAAAACGAAAATAGAAGCTGGTCTTAAAAAAATCCACGCCCACGAATGTAGATTACGGGAGATTACTGACTCTATGAAACGATCCAATGTCAGAATCATCGGCATCCCTGAAGGGGTGGAGAAAAACAGAGGTCTAGAAGAGATATTTGAACAAATTGTAGCTGAAAACTTCCCTAATCTAGCAAGGGAAACAAGCATTCGTGTCCAAGAGGCAGAGAGGACCCCATCCAAGCTCAACCAGGACAAACCTACGCCACGGCATGTCATAGTGCAATTCGCAAATATTAGATCCAAGGATACAGTATTGAAAGCGGCCAGGGCAAAGAAATTTCTCACGTACCAAGGCAAAGGTATCAGGATTACGTCAGACCTGTCTACAGAGACCTGGAATGAGAGAAAGGCTTGGGGGGGCATTTTTAAAGCTCTTTCAGAGAAAAACATGCAGCCAAGGATCCTTTATCCAGCAAAGCTGTCATTCAGAATTGATGGAGAAATAAAGACGTTCCAAAATCGCCAATCATTAACCAATTTCGTAACCACGAAACCAGCCCTACAGGAGATATTAAGGGGGGCTCTATAAAGGTAAAAAGGCCCCAAGAGTGATACAGAGCAGCAAGTCACAACCGATACAAAGACTTTAAAGAGAAATGGCATCATTAAAATCATATCTGTCAATAATCTCTATCAATCTAAATGGCTTAAACTCTCCCATAAAACGCCACAGGGTTGCAGATTGGATAAAAAGACATGACCCATCCATTTGCTGTCTACAAGAGACTCATTTTGAACCCAAAGATGCATTCAGACTTAGAGTAAGGGGATGGAGTACCATCTTCCACGCAAATGGACCTCAAAAGAAAGCTGGAGTAGCAATTCTCATATCAGATAGACTGGATTTTAAACTAGAGGCCATAGAGAGAGATACAGAAGGGCACTATATTATTCTTAAAGGAAGTATTCAACAAGTGGATATGACAATTATTAATATATATGCCCCCAACAGGGGAGCAGCAAGATACACAAGCCAACTCTTAACCAAAATAAAGAGACATATAGATAAGAACACAGTAATAGTAGGGGACCTCAACACCCCACTATCAGAAATAGACAGAACACCCTGGCAAAAACTAAGCAAAGAATCAAAGGCTTTGAATGCCATACTCGACGAGTTGGACCTCATAGATATATATAGAACACTACACCCCAGAACCAAAGAATACTCATTCTATTCAAATGCCCATGGAACATTCTCAAGAATAGATCATGCTCTGGGACACAAAACAGGTCTCAGCCAATACCAAAAGATTGAAATTATCCCCTGCATATTCTCAGACCACAACGCTCTGAAATTGGAACTCAACCACAAGGAAAAACCTGGAAGAAACTCAAACACTTGGAGGCTAAGAACCATCCTGCTCAAGAATGACTCGATAAACCAGGAAATCAAAAAACAAATTAAACAATTTATGGAGACCAACGAGAATGAATACACAACGGTCCAAAACCTATGGGATACTGCAAAGGCAGTCCTAAGGGGGAAATACATAGCCATCCAAGCCTCACTCAAAAGAATAGAAAAATCTAAAATGCAGTTTCTATATTCTCACCTCAAGAAACTGGAACAGCAACAGAGGGACAGGCCTAACCCACTGACAAGGAAGGAGTTGACCAAGATTAGAGCAGAAATCAATGAATTAGAGACCAGAACCACAGTAGAGCAGATCAACAGGACTAGAAGCTGGTTCTTTGAGAGAATCCATAAAATTGATAGACCACTGGCAAAACTTGTCCAAAAACAAAGAGAAAGGACTGAGATTATTAAAATTATGACTGAAAAGGGAGAGGTCACGACCAGCACCATTGAAATTGCAAGGATTATTAGAAACTTTTATCAACAGCTATATGCCAAAAAACTAAACAATCTGGAAGAGATGGAGGCCTTCCTGGAAACCTATAAACTACCAAGACTGAAACAGGAAGAAATAGATTTCTTAAATAGGCCAATTAACTATGAAGAAATTGAGTCAGTGATAAACAACCTTCCAAATAATAAAACTCCAGGCCCAGACGGTTTTCCTGGGGAATTCTACCAAACATTCAAAGAAGAAATAATACCTATTCTCCTAAAGCTATTTCAAAAAATAGAAACAGAAGGAAAGCTACCAAACTCATTCTATGAGGCTAATATTACCTTGATCCCCAAACCAGGCAAAGACCCCCTCAAAAAGGAGAATTACAGACCGATTTCTCTAATGAATATGGATGCCAAAATCCTCAACAAGATCCTTGCTAATAGAATCCAACAGTACATTAAAAGGATTATCCATCATGACCAAGTGGGATTCATACCTGGGATGCAAGCATGGTTCAACACTCGCAAATCAATCAATGTGATACATCATATCAACAAGAAAAGACTCAAGAACCATATGATCCTCTCAATTGATGCAGAAAAAGCATTTGACAAAATACAGCATCCTTTCCTGATTAAAACCCTTCAGAGTGTAGGAATAGAGGGTACATTTCTCAATCTCATAAAAGCCATCTATGAAAAGCCTACTGCAAGCATTATTCTCAATGGGGAAAAGCTGGAAGCCTTTCCCTTAAGATCAGGAACACGACAAGGATGCCCACTCTCGCCACTATTATTCAACATAGTACTAGAAGTCCTTGCAACAGCAATCAGAAGACAAAAAGGGATCAAAGGTATCCAAATCGGCAAAGAAGAAGTCAAACTGTCTCTCTTTGCAGATGACATGATACTCTATATGGAAAACCCAAAGGAATCCACTCCCAAACTATTAGAAGTTATAGAACAATTCAGTAAGGTGGCAGGATACAAAATCAATGCCCAGAAATCAGTTGCATTTCTATACACGAATAACGAGACTGAAGAAAGAGAAATTAGGGAATCCATCCCATTTACAATAACACCAAAAACCATGCGTTACCTTGGAATTAACTTAACCAGAGACGTAAAGGACCTATATGCTAGAAACTATAGATCACTTTTGAAAGATATTGAGGAAGACATAAAAAGATGGAAAAATATTCCATGCTCATGGATTGGAAGAATTAACATAGTTAAAATGTCCATACTACCCAGAGCAATCTACACTTTCAATGCTATCCCGATCAAAATACCGAGGACATTTTTCAAAGAACTGGAACAAATAGTCCTTAAATTTGTATGGAACCAGAAAAGGCCCCGAATCTCCAAGGAACTGTTGAAAAGGAAAAACAAAGCTGGGGGCATCACAATGCCGGATTTCGAGCTGTACTACAAAGCTGTGATCACAAAGACAGCATGGTACTGGCACAAAAACAGACACATCGACCAATGGAACAGAATAGAGAACCCAGAAATGGACCCTCGGCTCTTTGGGCAACTAATCTTTGATAAAGCAGGAAAAAACATCCGGTGGAAAAAAGACAGTCTCTTCAATAAATGGTGCTGGGAAAATTGGACAGCTACATGCAAAAGAATGAAACTTGACCACTCTCTCACACCATACACAAAAATAAACTCCAAATGGATGAAAGACCTCAATGTGAGACAGGAATCCATCAAAATTCTAGAGGAGAACATAGGCAACAACTTCTATGACATCGGCCAGAGCAACCTTTTTCACGACACATCTCCAAAGGCAAGAGAAATAAAAGATAAAATGAACTTATGGGACTTTATCAGGATAAAGAGCTTCTGCACAGCCAAGGAAACAGTCAAAAAAACTAAGAGACAGCCCACGGAATGGGAGAATATATTTGCAAAGGACACCACAGATAAAGGACTGGTATCCAAGATCTACAAAGAACTTCTCAAACTCAATACACGAGAAACAAATAAACAAATCATAAAATGGGCAGAAGATATGAACAGACACTTTTCCAATGAAGACATACAAATGGCTAACAGACACATGAAAAAATGTTCAAAATCATTAGCCATCAGGGAAATTCAAATCAAAACCACACTGAGATACCACCTTACGCCAGTTAGAATGGCAAAGATAGACAAGGCAAGAAACAACAATTGTTGGAGAGGATGTGGAGAAAGGGGATCCCTCCTACATTGTTGGTGGGAATGCAAGTTGGTACAGCCACTCTGGAAAACAGTGTGGAGGTCCCTTAAAAAGTTAAAAATTGAACTACCCTATGACCCAGCCATTGCACTACTGGGTGTTTACCCCAAAGATACAGACGTAGTAAAGAGAAGGGCCATATGCACCCCAATGTTCATAGCTGCATTGTCCACAATAGCCAAATCATGGAAGGAGCCGAGATGCCCTTCAACAGATGACTGGATTAAGAAGCTGTGGTCCATATATACAATGGAATATTACTCAGCTATCAGAAAGAACGAATTCTCAACATTTGCTGCAACATGGACGGCACTGGAGGAGATAATGCTAAGTGAAATAAGTCAAGCAGAGAAAGACAATTATCATATGATTTCTCTCATCTATGGAACATAAGAACTAGGATGATCGGTAGGGGAAGAAAGGGATAAAGAAAAGGGGGGTAATCAGAAGGGGGAATGAAACATGAGAGACTATGGACTATGAGAAACAACCTGAAGACTTCAGAGGGGAGGGGGTGGGGGAATGGGATAGACTGGTGATGGGTAGTAAGGAGGGCACGTATTGCATGGTGCACTGGGTGTTATACGCAACTAATGAAGCATCGAACTTTGCATTGGAATCCGGGAATGTACTGTATGGTGATTAACATAATATAATAAAAAAATCTTTTAAGTAAAAAATATATAAATAAATAAATAAATAAATAAATAAATAAATAAATAAAATGGGCAAATAGTATGGGAGTTTTTGAATCACTATATTATATACCTGAAACTAACATCACACTGTATGTTAACTAACTGGAATTTAAATAAAAACAAACACACAAACAACACAAACAAACTCATAAATACAGAGAACAAACTGGTGTTTGTCAGAAGAGAGTGAGGTGGGGAGATAGGTGAAATAGGTAAAGGGGATTAGGGGGTACAATCTTCCAGTTATAAAATAAATAAGTCATGGTGATATAAAGTACAGCATAGGGAAGATAGTCAAAAATACTGTAATAACTTTATATGGTGGCAGATACTAACTATACTTACTGTACTGACCATTTTTTTAATGTATATAAATGTCAAACCACTATGGTGTACACCTAAAACTAATACAGTATTATATGTCAACTATATTTCCATTTAACAAATAAAATAAATGGGCAAAAAACCTGAACAGATATTTTTCCAAAAAAGACACACAAATGGCCAACAGCCACATAAAAAGTGCTCAACAACACAAATCATCAAGGTAATGTTATCACCACAAACAGTTATCACCTATTAGGATGGCTATTATTAAATTTTATACAAGAGAGAACAATTGCTGGCAAGGATGTGGACTAAAGGAAACCTGAGACACTCTTGGTAGGCATGTCAACTGGTATAGTCATTATGAAAAACAGTACGGAAGTTCCCAAAACAAAATAATAAAAATAGGACTACCATATCCAGGGATGCCTGGGTGGCTCAGCCGCTGGGTGTCAGCCCTCAGCTCAGGTCATGATCCCAGGGTCCTGGGATTGAGTCCCGCATCAGGCTCTCTGCTCAGCAGGAAGCCTGCTTTTCCCTTTCACATTCCCCTTGATTGCGTTCCCTCTCTCGCTGTCTCTCTCTGTCAAATAAATAAATAAAATCTTTAAAAAAAAAAAAAAGAACTACCATATCCAGCAATCCCATTCTTGGTTTACTCAAAGGAACTGAAATCAGGATCTCAAAGAGATACCTGCACTCCCATGTCCACTGCAGCATTACTCACAATATCCAAGCTAAGGAAACAACCTAAATGTCCACTGACAGATGGATAAAGAAAATGTGGTGATACACATACAGTGGAATATTATTCAGCCTTAAAATAGAAAGAAATCCTATCACTTGTGACATGCTTGAGGAGGACATGCTAGGTGAAATTAGCCAGACACAGAAAAAAAATTCTGCATGATCTCCTTTATATGTGGACTCTAAAATAGTCAAACTCAGAGAAGCGGAGAATAGAATGGTAGCTCCCAGGGGTTGAAGGGAAGGATATGGGAGGTGGTAATCATCAAAGAATACAAAGTTTCAGTTATACAAGATAAAAGTGAGTTCTAGAGATCCATTCTACAGCATAATGCCTATAACAACAAGACGACAATGTATAGTTAAAATTACTAAGAGGGTAGATGTTATGTTAAGTGCCCTTACCACAAATAACAATAATAATAATAATAATAAAGTATATATATAATAATATAATAATAACAATAATAATAATAATAATAGATGGGGTTAGAGGAAACTTTGGGAGGTAATAGATATGTTTATGGATTTGATGGTGGTGATGGTTTCACAGGTGTAGATTTATCATTGAACTGTATATGTTAAATATGTAAAGCTTTTATATGTCAATCATACCTCAATAAAATGCTCAATAGAAAATATAAAAGTGATATCTACTTAACTGGGTTATTAGGAAGATAAAAAATGAGTCAATACTTAAAGAGTACATAAGGCACTGGGGCACCTGGGTGGCTCAGTTGGTTGAACGTCTGACTTTGGCCCAGGTCATGATCTCAGAGTCCTGGGATCAAGCCCTGAGTTGGGCTCCCTCCCACTCAGCAAGGAGTCTGTTTGTCCCTCTGCCCCTTCCCTCACTCATGCTCCCTCTCAAAGAAATTAAATCTTTTTTTTAAAAAAGCACATAGGGCAGTTCCCATACTAAGTACTTTACAAAATTTATAGGGCGCCCTAGTGGCTCAGTTGGTTAAGCATCTGAATTTGGCTCAGATCATGATCTCAGGGTGGTGGGATCAAGCATCACATTGTGCTCCATGATCAGCGGGGAGTCTGTTTCTTCCTCTACCTCTGCTCCTCCCCCTACTGGTGTGCATGTCCTTTCTCTCTCTCTTTCAAATAAATCTTAAAAAAAAAAAAGTTTATAGTGGTGCCGGGTGGTTCAGTTGGTTTCAGTGTCTGCCTTGGGCTCAGGTCATGAACTCGAGGTCCTGAGATCAAGCCCCGCATCAGGTTTCCTGCTCAGTAGGGAGTCTGCTTGAGATTCTCTCTCCCTCTCCCTCTGCACCCCCCACTCTTGCTCTCTCTTTGTCAAATAAATAAATAAAATCTTTTTTTAAAAGTTTATTAAGGTTTGTGAATAAATGAAACAAAAGACTAAGGAAAACAGGGCAAAATGTTACTGTAGTCAAGCATTCTGAGTGATGGAAACATGGATTATTACTACTTTTTCTCTTTAGGCTTTTTTATTTTTAATTACCATAAACAAAAAAAATGAAATACTATTATTGCTTGTTGAAAACTCCTATCTTGGACAAGGTATTGGGGGAGCCATATGTGGTAGAAACTGCCTATTTTATATTCCACTGTATCTTCAGCACCTAGCTCAATTCCTGACATATGTTGGCCTTCAAGAACTATTTATGAACTAACTGACTTATTGGAGCAAGCAGATATTAATAGGCATGAGTGCTGATCTCAAAGATTCTATAGTCCAAAGGGAGGAAGCTTAACCTAATAATGTGCTTTTTAAACTTTGATATAATAAGAAATAGTTCGTATTTTTGGCAATATGATTTATTCAAGAATGGTGACTAACATATCATAATAATAAAAAAAAGAATTGTGATTCAGCAAATGATTTCCAAATATTTTTGTTAGCATCATGAAAAAGCAGGAGAGTGTCAGGTTAAGAGTATGAAGTCGGGCACCTGGGTGGCACAGCGGTTAAGCATCTGCCTTCGGCTCAGGGCGTGATCCCGGCGTTATGGGATCGAGCCCCACATCAGGCTCCTCTGCTATGAGCCTGCTTCTTCCTCTCCCACTCCCCGCTTGTGTTCCCACTCTCGCTGGCTGTCTCTATCTCTGTCAAATAAATAAATAAAATCTTAAAAAAAAAAAGAGTATGAAGTCAAGCGGAAATTAAATAACCTCATGAGATGTTTTAAAAACTGATTCTGTCACTAACTAGCTGTGTTACATTGGGCAGCCCACTTCACCTCTCTGATCTCAGACTCATCTCTGAAGTAAATAAAATAAGACCACCTATTTCATAAAGGTGATCCAATAATTAAATGAGACACTACATTTGCTTCATTTAGCCAAGTGCCAAGTATGGAGGAAGCACTCACTAAATTATTAATTTATGGCTCTTTAAATTAATGTATAAGCTCTAAGACAAAGAGATTGAGATATTGACGAGAGTGAAAGTCCAAAGCATTAAAAGATGATATTAAAAGACAAACCCACTCCAAGTGGTAGTCATCAAGCAAAGTGTCCTGAAAGATGCTGAATTCAAGCTTTGCAGGTTAGGTAGAGCAGATGAGAGAGAACATAAACAAAGGCATGATAGTATAAATAGATAAAGGGGCAACAAATCATGAAGAATGGGATATTCTTGGGTCATGGTTATACTGGGAGACAGGGGGGTTTGAGTCCTAACTTCGGAATTCTGCAGTACACACAAAGCAAGATGCCCCAAATGACCAGGAACTTGGGATTCCACACAATGTAAAATATATTCACCTGGTGGTTTCCCTGAGTGGAAAAACAAGGATCATACATCAGTATTTTACAAGCAGACATAGGGATGCCTCGAGAGAAAAGAGTAAAGTGTGGGGTCTAAAATCTTAACTCTATTAATTTTTGTATTCTGAAGTTCTAAGAACACTGACAGACCAGGGGCTGCTTCTAAGCCTGAGAGATGGTAAAGTGGTAGCAATCTGGTGTTCTAGTCTTTTTAGTCCAAAGTTATGTGGTCTCTGAAAAAAAGTTATCTGACTATGGACTGTCTTTCAGCATAAATAATACAGCTATGAGGTAAATGCTCAGGAAGTTTGGGAGAGCCAGCACTGTGCATCTCTGTCACCAGAGCCAACCTCACATAGGGTGTTCTTTTTGGCCTAAAGGAGCCAGGTCAAGATGGTGATTGCCAAGAGAGAAAGAAAGCACTGATACTCCCCAGGATCCTTGGGGAGGAAACTCCAAAACTTCAATAATTGTTAGCTTGTTTTCCAACGTCTCCTCTACCTAAACTTCAGGGACTTCTTCACAGTCTCAAAGGATGCTCCCTTGACAGAGGGTGGAGTCTATGAGTGTCTACAGTTCCCTCAGCACGTGGAAGGTCCAGGGGAGGCAGGGAAGAAAACCTTCAGATTCATGAAGGCTGAAATTTTGTCTTGGAGCAAGTGCCTCCCTTCTGTGTTTTTTCTGGGCAGCCTATCTATACCTAAAACAGGAATTTGGAAAGGAATTACAACAACACAAAGCACATACCACCAACAACAATTATTTTAGATCCAAGGATTGGGCACATGGATGGAATTGATAGTAGCATTAAAAGAAATGTTTTCTCTGTCTGCCTATCTTTTATTTCATACTTATTCTTTTACTCCAATTAATTTTCCCTGAAAAGTGAGGGGCATGGAGTATCTATCTGTTGAGTGATCTCATATTTCAATGTCTTTTCAGATAACTTTCAGCCTCCAGAATAATTGATGCATAGAGAAACATCAGAGTTCACAGAAATCATCATTCCATCAGCCAGCAATTAAATGGGAAGCAAACTGCTGATCATCCTGCCATGAACTGATGACTAAAAATCCTGTCAGAAGAAAATTTCTCTAGGATTCTGCTCCTTTCCTTTCAGAGAATTCTCCTTCTCTCATTCTCTCTCCCTGTCTCTCTTCCTTTTTCTCTTTCCCATTTCTGTTTTCCCTGAATTAGTCTCCCTTTACAGCAGAAGACTGAAAGGAGGTTAAAATATACATTAATTTCTGAATTCTGAACATTAATGGAATGAAGTCATAACCCAGGTAATTATAATATTTTAGTTGTTTTCATTGCTGATAGGAAGAATAAATTTTAAAAATCTTGGGTAGAGAGTATCAAATGTTGGAAGAGTCTGTTATAATGATAGTTTATCTTTAGGTGAACCCAAGGCTATGGGAAGAAATAATCTAACAAGACCCTCTGAATTCATCCTCCTGGGACTTTCTTCTAGACCTGAAGATCAGAAGACACTCTTTGCTGTGTTTCTCCCCATCTACCTCATCACAGTGATTGGAAACCTACTCATCATCCTAGCCATCCGCTCAGACACTCGCCTCCAGACACCCATGTACTTTTTCCTGAGCATCCTGTCCTTTGTTGACATTTGCTATGTGACAGTCATTATACCCAAGATGCTGGTGAACTTCTTATCAGAGACAAAGGCCATCTCTTATAGTGAGTGTCTGACCCAGATGTACTTCTTCATAGCTTTTGGAAACACAGACAGTTACCTCCTAGCAGCCATGGCCATTGACCGCTATGTAGCCATATGTAATCCCTTTCACTACATCACCATCATGAACCACAGACGCTGTGTCCTGCTTCTGGTCCTCTCCTTTTGCATTCCACACCTCCACTCCCTCCTGCACATTCTCCTAACCAATCAACTCATCTTCTGTGCCTCTAATGTCATCCACCATTTTTTCTGTGATGACCAGCCAGTGCTAAAATTGTCCTGTTCCTCCCATTTTGTCAAAGAAATCACAGTAATGACAGAAGGGTTGGCTGTCATAATGACACCCTTTTCATGCATCATCATCTCTTATTTGAGAATCCTTATCACTGTTCTGAAGATTCCTTCAGCTGCCGGGAAGCGCAAAGCATTTTCTACCTGTGGCTCTCATCTCACAGTGGTGACCCTGTTTTATGGAAGCATTAGCTATGTTTATTTCCAGCCCCTGTCCAACTATACTGTCAAGGATCGAATAGCAACAATCATCTACACCATACTGACTCCCATGCTGAACCCATTTATCTATAGTCTGAGGAACAAAGACATGAAGCAGGGCTTAACAAAGCTGATGCACCAGGTGAAATGCCAATAAGAGGATCTGAGGTCTTAAGAGAATCCCATTAATCTCTTGCCCCTGACTGCAGGTTTTTAGTGTGTCTGTCATTCGATTCTGAAGGATGGTAACTTCAGTGATGTTTTTCATCCCTGACACTAGAACATTTATTGCCTGTAATAAAACTAATGTGTTGAAGCTACTCTTCAATATGATGCCTACTTCCCAGTGGGCTCTAATATTATCTGGCTGGCAGAAGGTCTACCTGAATCTTGTTCTCTGTGTCCCAGTCTAAATTTCGGTCACCCACGTCTCTTTCAGAAAATCACATGCCTTTCACTTAATCTCAATCCTGCTGAATTCTCTCCCACCTTTGAATGTGATCACTAGAAACTCCTTATTCATAGGTATCCTTATTCATAAGGCTGAGTGTTCTTATGTAGTCATTTAAAGCTGTTTGAATGACTTTGTGTGTGTGTCACTTATAACATTAGCCCAAGTGCTTTTCAATGGCAAGAGCACTCTCTTTTCCCCCTTAAAATGGTCATGACTCCTTCTTCCGCATCACGTCAAAGATTAAGGTCCCGAATTCAGCAGTCATTACACAGTAAACAAATGAAATCAGCCCAGTAGACGACTTTTGGTGAATCAGTCCCAGGTCAGTTTCTCAAGAGCACAGCATCTCAGCATTCTTTTCTGTTTCCCACCTGGCACAGCTGATTGTGCATTATCTCTTCTTATTAATTTCATATGACCTGAATTCAAGTGCACCACTCTCTCAGGGAGCAAATATTAGATCCCAATAACCCTAGCAATAGATTACAGCAATTGCTAGGGATTCTTCTTCCCTAACAGATGTGCCCCAGCCTACTTACCAGAAAAACAGAACTGGCCAGGAAAAAAAATACTTTTGTTCCTTTGTGAGTTCTGAAAAATATTAAAGTCACTGCTTGTCCATAAATTTCTTTGGCAACTCAGAGGTTTGTGAATTCACTTGTTCATTCAACAAATTTCTACTTCTTACACACCATGTGCCAGTCTTTGGGACTTAAAAACAAAGATTATGTGCTAGATGATAAGCCAACAATCTGGTAGCCAAAAATCTTCAGGAGCCTAAGGAAACAAAATAACATAGGCAATACAAGATTTTGGAGTGAAATTTTGTGTTATCCGGGTTGTTTTCAGTTATAAGGTACAGAGGAATACACATACTTTGAAGTAACAGGTGTCAAAAAAAAAAACCTCTGGACTTGATCAAGGAGAGACTTTATTTGAAAGGATTTTTGCAAGAGGAAGGAAAGGGTCTATAGCAATAAAGGGGAGGGGGCTTTTGTAACAGGAAGAATATCCCAACCATGAGATATGCAAGGGTCTCAAGGGTCAGGCAGAAAAGCGCTTTTCTTTTTTTTTTTTTTTTGTTAATCACAAGGGGGCTTATTTTTTTTACAATAATTTTTTATTATGTTATGTTAGTCACCATACAGTACATCCCATGTTTTTGATGTAAAGTTCCATGATTCATTACTTGCATATAATACCCAGTGCACCATGCAAGAAAAGTGCTTTTCTTTTATACGAGGAAGTGAATGAAGCTAGAAAGAACCATGTGTCATAAAGTGGGATGAGCTGGTGACCATGGTGAGACTGGATATTTGATCAGGGAAAGCTTTCCCCTGACATCAGTGGATGCTTCAGAGAGGCTGTGAATGAAGGGGAGGTACTCAGACTCTGGCTGAGGCTCAAAGTTCACCCATTTTTCAGGACACAAAAAGGTGAGAGGATTTCTTCTCTAACTATTACTGTTCTCCAGAAGCACAGGGCTCAGGGAGGATTCAACATTGTCACAGGGATTTATTATAAAGATTCACAAAGAAAAAAGACAAGACATAAATCTCAGCTGTACAAACAAATCTCATAAAAGAATAAGAACCAAAGCATGGTCATGTCCTACAGAGCTGGCACATGGTTCAGGCACTGGACAGTTACTCAGGGTAAAATACAAAATTCATGAATATGTTATTTTGCTGCCCCTCCACAGTCAGTTCACAGAAAAGGGCAGTGGTCATGGGAAGCACACAAAAGATAAGAGGCTAGTCTCCATGAGTCACATGTAAAGATGTACAAGAGAGAGGAGTCAACCAGCTGGGGTGAACTGAAGACTATGCAGGAATTAACTAGACATGAAAATTTTGCCAAGACAAACCAGTCAAAGGATATTTATAGCAGGGTGATGAAGTTAGAAACTATTCCTTTTCTGAAAGTATCTACTTCATCCAAAACACACACAAACACATATACTCCAAACACCTTTAGCAAATCCCACTCCACAAAGAACTACCTTATATGAGCCACTAGGAAAGGGCTTAGTTGCATATCTGGTCAGTGTGGAGAGTAACAGAAGCAGAAGCTTATTATAGAAGGAGATCACAATAAAATCACAAGCTTCCTGGATTTGTAGATATATTGACATAGGTTTAAATTTCCACTGACTGTGGAATTGGATTCTATCTGATCATACCTAGATTTTCAGCCAAGAAACCTGCTTATGCTTACACTATAAAATAACAGTAACCTTAGAGCACTTAACTGTGAAAGGAATCAGACTAGGCACTTTACATATATGACGATACTAATTCTCTATTAACTCTTCCATAGAAACACAAATTCACTATTTCCATATCTCAGATGGGGTACATGAGGATCAAAAAGTGTAAATAACTTGTTGAAAATCAAACATTTCTTAACATCGTTATGGAGATTGAAATCTATCCCTTCTGACGATTATGGTTTTTAACTCTTAACCCCTATCCTGCCTCCTGAAGGGTGCATAAGTGACTGCAAAGATAAATTTCTCTGATTTATTAATTCTGCCTTCTGCAATTTTTTTTATAATAATTTTTTATTGTTATGTTAGTCACCATACAGTATATCCTTAGTTTCTGATGTAGTGTTCCATGATTCATTATTTGTGTATAACACCCAAGTGCACCATGCAATACGTGCCCTCCTTAATACCCATCATCAGCCTATCCCAATCCCCCCCCGCCCCTCTGAAGCCCTCAGTTTGTTTCAAAGAGTCCACAGTCTCTCATGGTTCATTCCCCCTTCTGTTTGCCCCCCCTTCATTCTTCCCTTCCTTCTCCTACCGATCTTCCTGTTTCTTATGTTCCATAAATGAGTGAAACCATAAGATAATTGACTTTCTCTGTTTGACTTATTTCACTTAGCGTTATCTCCTCCAGTCTCGTCCATGTTGCTGCAAATGTTGCATAATCGTTCTTTCTGATGGCTGAGTAATATTCCATTGTATATATGGACCACATCTTCTTAATCCAGTCGTCTGTTGAAGGGCATCTCAACTCCTTCCACACTTTAGCTATTGTGGACAATGCTGCTATGAACATTGGGGTGCATACGGCCCTTCTCTTCACTACGTCTGTATCTTTGGGGTAAATACCCAGTAGTGCAATGGCTGGATCATAGGGTAGCTCAATTTTTAACTTTTTAAGGGACCTCCACGCTGTTTTCCAAAGTGGCTGTATCAAGTTGCATTCCCACCAACAATGTAAGAGGGATCCCCTTTCTCCACATCCTCTCCAACAATTGTTTCCTGCCTGGTCAATTTTTGCCATTCTAACCGGTACAAGGTGGTATCTCAATGTGTTTGATTTGTATTTTCCTGATGGCTAATGATTTTGAACATTTTTTTCATGTGTCTGTTAGCCATTTGTAGGTCTTCATTGGAAAAATGTCTGTTCATATCTTCTGCCCATTTTTTGATTTGATTATTTGTTTCTTGTGTATTGAGTTTGAGAAGTTCTTTGTAGATCTTGGATACCAGTCTTTTATCTGTAGTGTCACTTGCAAATATCTTCTCGCATTCCGTGGCTGCCTCTTAGTTTTTTTTGACTGTTTCCTTGGCTATACAGAAGCTTTTTATCTTCATGAAGTCCCACAAGTTCATTTTATCTTTTGTTTCTCTTGCCTTTGGGGATGTGTCATGAAAAAAGTTGCTGTGGCTCATGTCAAAGAGGTTGCAGCCTATGTTCTCCTCTAGGATTTTGATGGATTCCTGTCTCACATTGAGGTCTTTCATCCACTTGGAGTTTATCTTTGTGTATGGTGTGAGAGAGTGGTCTAGTTTCGTTCTTTTGCATATAGCTGTCCAATTTTCCCAGCACCATTTATTTTTTTCAATGGTAACATTTTATTTATTTGTAAATATTTTTTGAAGTCTTTTATTTATTTAACTAATCGCTACACCCAACGTGGGGCTTGAACTCTTTTTTGTTGTTGTTGTTATTTTTTAGGTTTTTTTCTATTTTTTTTTATTATGTTAGTCACCATACAGTACATCCCTAGTTTTCGATGTAAAGTTCCATGATTCACTACTTTCGTATAACACCCAGTGCACTATGCAATACGTGCCCTCCCAGCACCATTTATTGAAGACACTGTCTTTTTTCCACTGGATGTTTTTTCCTGCTTTGTCAAACATCAGTTGCCCAAAGAGCCAAGGGTCCATTTCTGGGTTCTCTATTCTGTTCTATTGGTCTATGTGTCTGTTTTTGTGCCAGTACCATGCTGTCTTGGTGATCACAGCTTTGTAGTAGCTTGAAATCTAGCAATGTGATGCCCCCAGCTTTGTTTGTCCTTTTCAACAATTCCTTGGCAATTCGGGGCCTTTTCTGGTTCCACACAAATTTAAGGGCTATTTGTTCCAGCTCTTGAAAAATGTCATTGGTATTTTGATCGGGATGGCATTGAAAGCTGTTTCTTTTTTTCTTTTTTTTTTTTTTAAAGATTTTATTTATTTATTTGACAGAGATAGAGACAGCCAGCGAGAGAGGGAACACAAGCAGGGGGAGTGGGAGAGGAAGAAGCAGGCCTCCAGCAGAGGAGCCCGACGTGGGGCTCGATCCCACAACGCCGGGATCACGCCCCGAGCCGAAGGCAGACACCCAACCACTGTGCCACCCAGGCGCCCCTGAAAGCTGTTTCTTAACATAAAATATATATAATGGGATATTACTCAGCCATCAGAAAGAATGAAATCTTGCCATTTGCAACAATATAGATGGAACTAGAGGGTATTATGTTAAGCAAAATAAGTCAGTGAGAGAAAGACAAATACCATATGATTTTACTCATATATGGAACTTAAGAAACAAAACAGATGAATGTAGGGGAGGGGAAGGAAAAATAAAATAAGATGAAAATTGAGAGGGAAGCAAACCATAAGAGACGCTGAACTCTAGGAAACAAACTGAGAGTTGCTGGAGGGGAGATGGATGGGGGGAAGAGATAATTGGGTGATGGGCATTAAGCAGGGCACTTTATGTAATGAGCACTGGGTGTTATATGCAACTGATGAATCACTGAACTCTTCCTCTGAAACTGATTTTATAAAAATGTTTTTAATTTTGTCAAAGCAAGACAGAGAGGACTTTTTGTGAAGTGGACTGACTGCACATTCTGGCTTCAAACAGCCCTTGGTTCAAGTTATACTTTACCAGTTACCTTATTTTTCTAAGTCACTATAAAATGAAGGTAATAAGTACACATGTTATGAGGTAGTTTTGTGGTTTACATGAGAAAGGCCTAGAAATTACTAAGAACATAAATATCGGTTACCTTCCTGGGTAATTATATAAAAATTAACATGATTTGTGTTTAATGGAAATTCAGGTACTAAGGGAATAGAGAAGTCAGATACTTCATTCCAATCAGATAATCAAGAAATGCTCCCTGGAGGCGGACTGCATTTGGACCTAGAGACTGAGATGCAGGAAGAAATATCAAAGATTGAGGTAGTTGAATTGTAAGATGTGGTAATAAACCAATTAAGTGACAGGAAATGGGCAATATGTATCTGGCAGGCATGCTGGGACTCTGATGTATAGATTCTGTGTACTTTCATGAATTAAGAAGAATAAAAGATCTAGGCTGGTGATGGGTAGTAAGGAGGGCACGTATTGCATGGTGCACTGGGTGTTATACGCAACTAATGAATCATGGAACTTTACATCAAAAACCAGGGATGTTCTGTATGGTGACTAACATAATATAATAAAAAAAATATTATTATAAAAAAATAAGTAAATATTGAACCAGTTTTTAAAAATAAATTTTTTTTTCAATTTTTCTGTATTAAAAGAATATCCACAAATAAAGTTAAATGGCACATGAAAAAAAAAAGAAGAAGAATAAAAGATCTAAAACTAGTGGCTTTCCCAAGTGGTGATTACAAAGAATCACAATCAAAAATCTGAGCATCAGGGGCGCCTGGGTGGCACAGCGGTTAGGCATCTGCCTTCGGCTCAGGGCGTGATCCCAGCGTTGTGGGATCAAGCCCCACATCAGGCTCCTCTGCTATGAGCCTGCTTCTTCCTCTCCCACTCCCCCTGCTTGTGTTCCCTCTCTCGCTGGCTGTCTCTATCTCTGTCATATAAATAAAAATCTTTAAAAAAAAAATCTGAGCATCAGACTTGGGAATTGGCTAATAAGAGAAGGGTAACCTAAAGTTGGGTTAAAAGTCTATGACATTCCCATTCTTTAGAGGACACAGCTGCTAAACTAGCAATTGTATTTAAACCTCAGAGAAGCAAAGAAGCCCCTGACCCAACTACACATAGTAGGCATCCTCAGCAGGCAATAGAGCCCAGAGGACCAGGCTCACACACTAGAGTACCTACAACAGTCACAGCTAGACCTTGAAGCCAGCAGCACCAGAGGCCTGCCACCACAGCAGTCATGGCCAGTCCTCTTAGCCACACAAAGCAGGAGCCAGCCCCACTCACCAGCATGGCTGTAAACATTGCAGCCAAGCCTTACAGACTGCTGTGCCAGGGGATATCCCCCCACGCCAGAAAAACACCAGCAAATCCACACCAATTATGACCTAACCACAACAGTAGGGTGCAGGCATCCCTCATTGGGGATACCCTGAAGGCACCTGGCTGAGGTGACCAGGAGTATTTGTGCTACTGGGCCCCACAGGACACCTTCTACATAAAGTAACTCCTTTAAGACCAGGAGACATAACTGACATATCTAACACAGAGAAACAAACATAGAGTTAGGCACAATGATGACACAGAGGAATCTGCTCCAAAAAGAAGAACAAAAAACCTTCAGAAAAAGAACTGAACAAAAAAGAGATAAGAAATCTACCTGACAAAGAGTTCAAAGTAATGGTAATAATGATGCTTATCAAACTCAGGAGGAAAATAGATGAACACCGTGAGAACTTCAACAGAGAGACAGAAAACATACAAAATAACCAATCAGAGGAATACAGAGAAAGTATACAATAACTGAAATGAAAAATACACTAGAAAAAATCGTAGCAAATTAGATAATACAGAAGAATGGATCAGCAACCTGGAAGACAGAGTAGCAGAAATCACAGCTGGAACAACAAAAAGAAAAATAATATTAAAAATAATAGTTTAAGGAATCTCTGAGACAACATGAAGCATACTGACATTCACATTATACGGGTCCCAGAAGGAGAAGAAAGGGACAGAAAACCACTTGAAGAAATAGCAGCTAAAAACATCCCTAACCTAATGAAGGAAACAGACATACAAGTCTAGGGATCACAGAGAGTCACAAATAAGATGAACCCAAAGAGACCAACACCAAAACTGATTATAATCAAAGAGTCAATAGGTAAAGATGAAGAGAGAATTTTAAAAGCAGAGAGGAAAAAAAAACTAGTTATGTACAAAATAACCCCCATAATAGTACACCTGTAACAATGGCTATTATCAAAAAGACAAGATATAACTAGTCCTGTAAGAATGCAGAAAAAAGAAAATGCTCATGCACTGTTGGGGGAAATGCAAAAAGGTAAAACCACTATGAAACACAGCATAGAGATTCACCAAAAAATTAAAAATAAAACTATGATAAGATCCAACAATTCTATGTCTGTGTATCTATCAGAAGACAATGAAAACACTAATTTGAAAAAGATACAAGCATCCTTGCGTTCACTGCAGCACTATTTACAATAGTCAAGATACAGAAGCAACCTAACTGTCCATCAACAGAGAAATAAAGAAGAAATATATAAAGATATTTATATATAGATATATATAGATACACACACACACACACACACACACACACACACACAATGAGATATTATTCACCCAGTAAAAAGATTGAAATCTTGTCATTTGCAACAGCATGGATAAACCTAGATGACTGTGCTAAGTGAAATAAGTCAGACACAAAGAGACAAATACTGTATCATTTCACTTATACATGGAATCTAAAAAACAAAACAAAACACAAACAGGATCATAGCTACAGAGAACAAACAAGTAGTTCCCAGAGGGGATTAGGCTGAGCAGGGAGGGATAATGGTTGAAATGGGAGAAAAAGATTAAAAGGCTAAACTTACAGTTATAAAATAAATAATCAAAGGTGATGAAAGTTACAGCATAGGGAATATAGTTAACAATATTGTAACAACTTTGTATGGTGACAGATGGTAGCTAGATTTACCCTAGTGATCACTTTAGAATGTATATAAATGTTCAAGAACTATGTCCACTGTATTAGCAGTTCACTATATTAGCACTGAAGTTAATATACTATTGTATGTCAATGATATCTGGATAACAAAATAAAATAAACTAGAGGAGGGGAGAGCAGAAGATATTCATGATGTTGGGGTGCTGTGAGATACTGTCCTTTAGACAAATGGAGGCACTAAGGGAAAGTCCAAATCAACGCTTTACAGGTTCAAGGAAGAAACCAGACCCAGATGTTGCCTGGTACTCTATCCTCAGTGCTACATGGGACATACCAAGGTAAGCCCTCAGAAAGGTTGCAAGAGCCAGGGACAGAAAATTACTATCTATCATGGATGCCTCCACGAGGCTAAGCACATGTTACACTATGCCCAGACTGCTGAAGACAGGGATGTGGGGCCACTTGGGAAGGGAGAACATATGTAATTCCTCTGGATCCTTGGAGACAATCCTGCACAAAGTTAATGTGTGTTTTTCTTCTTATTCTCTCCCCCCACCAAACACCAGAGATTTAGTGACAAAGCATCAGAGGGTACTCCCACGAGGGAAGAAAGGGTTGTAAGTATCTATAGCTTGGGAAGGATGGTAAGAATACATGCAAGGGAGCATTCAAATTTAAGAACCACTAGATTTTCTGTAATCAGACACATTTTCTGTATGTTGCCTCTTGGCAGTTTGTCTTCTTTTCCACAAATCATTCCAGGGAGCAGAATACACGAGACAAGACTTCAATGTCCTTCCCAGGTAAGAAGCGAACTTTGAGAATGCCTGATCAGAAGGTGTGAATATTTTATCTCAGACTGATAATTAGTCATCACTGGACACAACACTAAGAGAACTAACTTATCTTTGAGCTAAATTTTGAGGTATAGATAGATAGACAGACAGATAGATAATTTTCTACAGTGGAATCTTTCTTTACCCAGTCTGCTTGTGAGTCACATTCCCCTGACCTCAGGATATGAAATATCAGCCAAAGAACATGAAAATTCACTCCCTCTCTTTCACTTTACCTTCTCCATCTTTCTTTTCCCTAGAACTATTTACATTCAATTCAATGGTTTTGTATGCCTTTCTTAGCAAATGACGTGGAAAGAAGCATCTTGATTGAAAAGAATGGTTCTTTTTTAAATTCTTCATTTAAATTCAATTTAGCTAACATACACTGTATATTAGTTTCAAGGGTAGAATTTAGTGATTCATCGGTTGCATACAATACCCAGGGCTCATTACATCATCTGCCCTCCTTAATACCCATCTCCTAATTATTCCTTCCCCCCACCCACCTCCCCTCAAGCAACCCTCAGTTTGTTTCCTAGAGTTCAGCCTCTCTTATGATTTGCCTCCCTATTTTCATCTTATTTTATTTTTAAAAGGATAATTCTTCATCAACAACAAACTAGGTGAAACAGCTATTTCATGATTATCTAGATGTGCATTAGCCAAGGATAATCTTTATGAGAAGCTAACCTGAACCTGATTCATAGACTGCATCTGTGCTTCCTGTGAGTATCAGCCACAGAGCAGGGAGGAAGAAAAGGGAATCAAGCCTTCTCTCTGCCTCCTCCTCCTTCTCCCTCTCACCTTCAATCTGTTTTCTTTTCTTTTTTCAGATTTATTTATTTATTTATTTGAGAGCAAGAGAGATCATGTGCACTGTGGGGAGAGGCAGAAGGAGAAGGAGAGAGTCTTTAGCAGACTCCAGGCTGAGTGTGGAGCCTAATGTGGGGCTGGATCTCATGACCTGAGGCAAAACCAAGAGTCAGACTCTTAATCAACTGTGCCACCCAGGTGCACCCCCATTCAATCTGTTTTCTATAGATCTCTATCTCAAAGATTCTAAAAGAACAAGTGAAAATACACCTTTGGCTCTGATTTGTTCATATTCAGGAAGAAAAAACCATTAGGGTAAATGCTCTATTAGAACTGCTCATTCTCACTGTAAGAACCAGATGGAAAGATGCATGTCCTAGATGACATAAGAACCATTAACTGACAGGACCTTTCATCTGTAGGTGCATTCAAGTCCATGGGAATGTCCAACCTGACAAGACTCTCCGAATTCATCCTTGTAGGACTGTCCTCTCGTCCTGAGGACCAGAAGCCACTCTTTGTCCTCTTTCTTATCATGTACCTGGTCACCTTGGTGGGGAATCTGCTCATCGTCTTGGCTATCTGCTCTGATCCTAAACTCCAAAACCCCATGTATTTCTTCCTGAGCATCTTGTCCTTTGCTGATATCTGCTACACAACAGCCGTAGTCCCCAAGATGTTAGTGAACTTCTTATCAGAGACAAAGACCATCTCCTATGCTGAATGTCTGGCACAGATGTATTTCTTCCTGGTCTTTGGAAACATAGACAGTTATCTCCTGGCAGCTATGGCCATTGACCGCTATGTAGCCATTTGTAACCCTTTCCACTATGTCACTGTGATGAACCGCAGATGCTGTATGCTGCTAGTGGCCTCCTCCACAACTTTCTCCTGCCTCCACTCCCTCCTACACGTCCTCCTGGTCAATCGGCTCACCTTCTGTGCATCAAATGTTATTCAACATTTTTTCTGTGATGTCAACCCTGTTCTAAAACTGGCCTGTTCTTCTACCTTTGTCAATGAAGTTGTGGCCATGACAGAAGGGCTGGCCTCTGTGATGGCCCCATGTATCTGCATTGTCATCTCTTACCTAAGAATCCTCATTGCTGTCTTCAGTATTCCCTCTGCGGCTGGAAAATGCAAAGCCTTCTCCACCTGCAGCTCCCATCTCACTGTGGTGACTCTGTTTTATGGGAGTATTGGCTATGTCTATTTCCACCCTTTGTCCAGCTATACTGTCAAAGACCGAGTAGCAACAATCATCTATACTGTACTGACATCGATGTTGAATCCATTCATCTACAGCTTGAGAAACAAAGACATGAAACAGGGCTTAGAGAAGCTGATAAGCAGGATGAAGGCTCAAATGAATATGCTTTCTACTACACAAGCCAACAAAATCTGTGGATCCTGACTGCAAAGTGTGGGTGTGGGTGTGTGTGCTCATGTATACACACCTGCACAAACTCACAGGTGCACGCACATGCACAGACACACACCAGCATGTGAGAAAAAAATTTTTGGAAGAATATACTCTTTGCTCAATTGTAGCTGCACCCTGTACTTTTTCAACCTCTGGTGTCTGTCATACCATAGTTGACAGTACCTTCCATGTCTTGGTATGTATGCTACAATGTAGATCACCTCCCTATCTCCCTATTCCAGAAAATCATATTCCCTTTATTCCTCTATATTTATATGGAACCTCCCATGTTTCCTTCATTTATAAATTCATCCAAGTTTGGTCACTTGAATTACAAGAGAATTTTTGTACATTTACGTAGAAATCTACATATGTGCAAAAATGTTTTGCATTTAGAACCACCCTGTTCTACCTGAAATAGAAGTTTTTTAGCAAATGGTTGGGTGTGTGTGTGTGTGTGTGTGTGTGTGTGTGTGTGTGTATTACCTCCCTATTGGACTAGGAGATTCCGAGCTTCCCAACTGCAGAGTCTGTGTTCTCTGATCATGCCATGATACAACTATGTCCTTTTTATTAATTCTCCCAACAGCTGGATATCCTGGGCTCTGGAGTCATTAGATTCACAAAATCTGACACCAATCACATAACTATTAGTAAGCCAGCTCTATGCCTCCGTATGTGTTCTGTTCTCTACTCTTCCTGACTTTCATAAGTTGAGGTTGGATTAGCAAACAACGCTTCCCGAAACTCCTTGGCTGTGTGCTCCTCTCACTAAAGATGCCTGCATATCCATGTATTTTCTATTTGTTCCTTTTTTCAGAATGAAGGAAAACTTCTTCTATGTAATCAAAAATGTTTCCTATGGCCGCAGAAGACAGAGTGAAAAAACCAATGGATGTATGTATTATATGTTGGCTAATTGACCATAATTTTAAAAAAAGAAAAAAAAATCAATGGGTGTAAACTACTACTAGTAAGACACTTTTGGTTTACAAAGCCTCATAAAAAAGAGGTTCTCAATTCAGTTGGAAAAAGAAATACATAGGAAAGCAGTCAGATAAATTACTTTATGCTTAAGTAAAGAAATTGTGCTTTTTTTGTTAAAGATTTTATTTGACAGAGAGAGAGAGAGACAGCCAGCAAGAGAGGGAACACAAGCAGGGGGAGTGGGAGAGGAAGAAGCAGGCTCCCAGCGGCAGAGCCTGATGTGGGGCTTGATCCCGGAATGCCGGGATCACACCCTGAGCCAAAGGCAGACGTTTAACAACTGCGCCACCCAGGCGCCCCAGTAAAGAAATTGTTTTACACTTAAGAACAGCAACATAGTGAGATTCTCTCTCTATCCAGGTGTTTGCATTTTAGAGATGGAAATGTCTAAGTCAATGAAATTAATCTCTCATGGTATTTCAGACAAAAAATAGATGGATAATTTTAAAGGTTTTTTTTTAAAGATTTTTTTTAAGATTTTATTTATTTATTTGACAGAGAGAGATACAGCCAGCGAGAGAGGGAACACAAGCAGGGAGAGTGGGAGAGGAAGAAGCAGGCTCCCAGCGGAGGAGCCTGATGTGGGGCTCGATCCCAGAACGCCAGGATCACACCCTGAGCCAAAGGCAGACGCTTAATGACTGAGCCACCCAGGCGCCCCAATTTAAAGTTTTAAATAATAGACTAAGGAGTCTTTATATCCCTTTGATTTTGCCTCAGTCATCCCTAAGCTAGGGCAAGGGAGATCCTGGGTGAGGATATATTCCTCAATTTTATTCCTTTATTCCATGTGTGGCAAATTTAACTTCCATGCCAATTCTCAACAATTGATAAGGACATCCTGTCTTGCTGTAGTGAAAAAACTTGTATCAAACTCTGGGCTGAATACAGGAGGATGAATAAAGATTGATTACAGTGTCTGCTATGGCTGTGGGTGCAAGAAGTACTGGTACATATATAACAAGTGAATTTTCACAGGACTGTAAGCCTCAGGCCTTGGGCATCTGAAAATGGAATTTTATTTCTGTATCTTCATTTCTATAGTTCAATTTATTTTTGGTTTTGGGCCCTCAGTCTATCTCATTGTATCCCAATTCTGACTTTTCTTAACCCAGTGTAGTACTATCTCAGTGAATTTTTATTTCTAATTGAGCCTCATTCATTCATTTCCCACATCTCATGGATATCATTGCTCCTTCCAAGTCCCATTTCTAAACTCTCAGAACTCACACAGCTTCCCCTTGATGTCTTCAAAGACAACAGGATTTTTCTTGTTTGTTTTTTGCTTTGTTTTGTTTAGATTAGTCTGTACTTTGGTACTATGCTGATTCAGTTGCTGACATCTGACTTTTTCCCATTCATTTGTCACCATGGGTGATGGCTAGGCCTTGCTGATGAGATTGATGACTGGCCCACATGACTTCTTATGCTCTGTAATGATGATGCAACGGTGATACCAGCCTTGGCCAACATGAAGGGTTCTTGCCACAGCCCTTTGATATTAGTCTAGTCTCTCCGTCAACTTGGCTTCTGTTTCTGTCACTCATCTATTTGTTTTTTTTTATTTACATTCAATTAATTAACATATAGTGTATTATTAGTTTCAGAGGTAGAGTTCAGTGATTCATCAGTTGTATTTAACACCCAATGCTCATTACATCATGTGTCCTCCTTAATGCCCATGACTCATCGATTTGAATGAGCCACTCTAGGTCCTTAAAAAACAATTTAAATAACCTACAGGAAAATACTAAGGGCAATGTCCAGTCTCTGCTGTCTACAAATATAATGCCACCATTTTCTATTTCTCTTTTTAATTTTGAGAGCAAAAGGAGCACCAGTACAGCCCTCACATTGGGATCAGGGCACATGTCCAATCTACTGTCAGATTCAGACTTAAAGGACCTTGCAAGAGACTCTCTAGTGTTATCTAAATGTGTTCCATTGCTTTGATTTCTCCTTCAACTCTTCCCTGGGATATATGTGGATCCCAAGTGAGAGCTCAGAATTTGGTGCTTAACACATTGGGGTTTTAGACAGAATTGTGTTTCCTCATGATTTCATAAGTTGACATCCTAACCCCCTCATCTCAGAATGTGACTTATTTGGGGATAGGGTCTTTAAAGAGGTAATTAAGTTAAAATGATGTCATTCAGGTGGTCCCCAATCCAAGATGACTGGTGTCCTTATAGGAAGAGAAGATTAAAACACAGAAACAAACAGAGGTAAGATCTTGCAAAGATACAGATAGAAGACTGCAAGCCAAAAACAATGTCCTCAGAAGAAACCAACCCTACGAATACCTTGGCCTCAGACTTCCAGCTTCCAGAATTGTGAGAAAATAAATTTCCATTGCTTAAGTCATCAAATCTATGGCACTTTGTTATGGCAGCCCCAGAAAATTAATACAATATCTTTGATAATTCTGCTGCTGAGAACTGAAAAGTACTAGGGCTTTTGGGCAGCTCAGTTGGTTAAGCATCCAACTCTTGGGTTTGGCTCAAGTCATGATCTCAGCGTTTTGAGATCAAGCCCCATATCAGGCTCCTTGCTCTCTTCTTTTCCCTCTGCCCATCCCCCTGCTCGCTAGCTCGCTCTCTCTCTAAAAGAAACAAATTCTTTAGAACAAAAATAAATGAGAGTAAGTGGTGCTTAATCCCCCAATTTTTTTATGAAACAAAAGAAATTTAATTTCAGAATATTACATGAATAACAAAGAAAGACAATGCATATGATTGTTTCTTTACAGTTACATATATATATATATCTGATAATAATATAGTCAAACAAAAAACGGTGAAACAGTTAAGAAACCTTGTTTCTCTTGTTGAGCAAGCTCAGGGAGAACCAAGGGCGACCCCTGCTATGAAGGGCCCCAGGCGGGAGTGTTTATCCCAACAGGCTCTGCCAGTCTCCAAGCGTCTGGGGGGAGTGCTCAATGGCTCTTCAGCCCCCCTGGCTGTGGCCTGCACACTCCAATTTCCATGACAACCCAATCACTCAGGCTATTATGTACTCGCCTCCTCACTAGCCCCTCCACTGACTCTCCACTAGTGGAAAGATGTCGGTTGGATTTGGCTGTCTAGGTAAGCTAGCTTTTCTGTAGTAATCCCCAAATTTTTAATTCACAGTATCTGCTTGCCATAAATCTTTCATTTTGGCAATGAAATCTGTTTTCAAAACCTGAAGGTCTCTGATTCATGGATTATCTCGGAATAAAAAACTGGGAACATAACCTCTCGCTCAACTAGAAATTAAGACCAAGAACTCAACTAGTGAGAGATGAGGGTGAAAAAGTCAACATTACAACAAAAAGACAAGGGAACACTAATTAAACTGAAGTCTCAAGTAGGTAAAGAATTACTGTGACCCAGGATCTTAGAAAATGTCCCTGCCATTGGTCTCATGAGTTATGTGGGAAATCTGAGAGGGTCTTACCTTCCTGTTAAGCTCTGAAAGAGAAGAACCTGTGACAGCTCCTTTTTTTTTTAAAGATTTTATTTATTTATTTGACAGAGAGAGAGAGACGGCCAGCAAGAGAGGGAACACAAGCAGGGGCAGTGGGAGAGGAAGAAGCAGGCTCCCAGCAGAGAAGCCTGATGCGGGGCTCGATCCCAGAACGCTGGGATCATGCCAAGCTGAAGGCAGACACTTAACAACTGAGCCACCCAGGCGCCCCCCTGTGACAGCTCCTTATCCTGCCTTCTTCTAACACAGGTGAGGTCACACCTGAATAGACAGTATTCTCCCTAGTAAGATTTTACTTGACCTGACTTGAATTTAACTAAGTTGCTTTTCCATTTGTTTCTAACATTAATAACTAGAAGTCAACTCTCAACTACAGAGAACAAACTGATGGTTACCAGAGGAGAGGTGGGTGGGGTCATGGTTTCAATAGGTGATGGGGATTAAAGAGCACACTTCTGATGAGCACCGGGTGTTGTATGGAAGTGCTGAATCACTATATTGTATACCTGAAACTAATATTACACTGCATGTTAACTAACTGGAATTTCAATAAAAACTCTCAAAAAAGAAAAAAATAATTAGTGCACCACCTTAATTTACAAGAAAAACAAAGAAAGAAAATGACCTTAGATGCACTGCTAGGTCCACAAAAAAAGAAGGAACCAATTACAACCAAGACTCAAAAAGAAGTTAAAGAAATAGCAAATCATTCTTCATACAGTGTAACTACTGTACTGGCAACTTTATGTCATACAAAGGAAATATAACCGCTTTGTATGAGTATCTGCTTAGGGTTCCTCTCTCTACAGGAGATTTCAAACAAGATCATTTTGCTCAAAAGAAAAACTGTGGGTGTTTCAGGGGCTCAAAATTTTCCCCAGTACATTCTTGATGAGTTTTAAAGGAAGGATGAGTCATGAGATGAGATGAGGCTGGGGACTGTGAGGCTGAGGGTGCCTATGGGAATACCTCCATGCTGGGCTGGCCAAAGTGCACCTAGAAACAGGACTTCCACTGGGAAGTTAATCTATTATGCCAGAATAGCAGATAAGCTCCAAAGCCAAGGATGAAGTTTCTAATCCCTATATTCTAAAGAATGTTCTAGCACTGGCAATCCAGCCCCCACCCTTCAGGGCTTTTGGAAAGCAACTAGCACAAGCACCAACCACCAAACCTCCTACTTCCATTTTGCCATTTTTCCTTGGGCACCATTTTCATTAATAACCTCACAGAAAGAGGCAGCTGAGTCTTAGAGGGGAACCCAAATTTTCTTGAGTTCCCTGGCCATCATGCCTTCATAATTTCCATCATCTCAGGAGCTAACATTGACCTTTTGGGTACAGTTTTAATAAATTTAAAAATGCCAGCCAATATACACCAAGTTCTCATGGTAATGTGAAGATAACTAGCATAAATCAATCACCTATAATTCTGACTGATGGGAATTAATGACCTCATTTTAAAGAAGAGGAAACTGAAATTCAAAGAGGTGAAGTGACTTGCCCAAAGTCACCAGCAGCTAAGTGATAAACAGAACTCAAACTCAGAATTAACTAACTCTGCATCCCAAGTGCCTACCCAAACAGCATGGGTAGAAATGGGAGCAATCTGTGACCCCACCTTAACTTGTGTGAGGGTATCCTCAAGAACAGCCATAACTTTCCCCAGAATCCTTTCTGGGCTCCTATTCCAGAAGAGTTATGAACCAGATGACTAATGTTCTGACCAGGACACCAACACTTTTATTCTCAATGTACAGCAGTTTCTCTGACTACACAATGAAATGGGTGTGCCTGGGTAGTCTGTTTCTTTGACTAGGGACAGTGTTGTGATCAGCTGTGGCCATGGTTACATTGAGAATGACTTGATGTGCTGAGAGGCTCCAGGCTTAATTCCCAAGCAACCATTCACAAGAAGACAAACTTTTACCCCAGAACTCGATTTAATTGGGCTGTAAGAAGCTACCCTCAGTGGTTAATTAGCATCAAAGTAAGGGATCCTAGAGGTTCACCAGCAAGATCTCCCCAGAGTCTCATTAAGAAAGCTGAGATTGAACTTCATCCCTCTGAGGGAGCTTCTACCATGATAGTCATTCAGAAACTTTTCAGGCACAATGTCATTAAAGAGTTCTCCGGCTTTCCCCTGGGTTCCTATCAAGGGGCTACATTCTTCTCTGATTCTAGAAAGGTAATTGAGGATGCCATAACTTTAAGGCTTTGCCTCCTCCCATATGAGCCCATTCATGCAAGGGCAACATTAGAGGAGCTACTGAGTAACCAGTTTTAGGGGGAAACAATGTTTAAGCCAGTTCTAGCCAGAACTTTTTCCCTTATGTGCTTTGAAGAACATAAGCAAAATAAGTCAAGCAGAGAAAGACAATTATCATATGGTTTCACTCATTTATGGAACATAAGAAGTAGGAAGATCGGTAGGAGAAGAAAGGGAAGAAGAAAGGGGGGGTAAACAGAAGGGGGAATGAACCATGAGAGACTATGGACTCTGGGAAACTGAGAGCTTCAGAGGGGAGGGGGGTGGGGGAATGGGATAGGCTGGTGATGGGTATTAAGGAGGGCACGTATTGCATGGTGCACTAGGTGTTATATGCAAGTAATGAATCATGGAACTTTACATAAAAAACTAGGGATGTACTGTATGGTGACTAACATAATATAATAAAAAAATATTATTAAAAAAAAAAGAAGGAATCTACCAAAAAAAAAAAAAGAACACCATCCTTGAGGTATAAAAATCAACTCCCCCATTCCTTTTGGTATCCTAATTAAAGACCTTTGCAATAGTGTCTACCTTATCTAAAGCAGTGGTTCTCAGCCTCCTCTGCGCATGCAGCATCACCTGGGGAGCTTTCAAAAAATCCTGATGTCCAGGACCGCATCCCAGACCAATTAAATCAAAATCTCTACGATGTAACCCAGGTATCAGTGGTTTTAAAGCTCAGGTGATTCCAAAGAACAATCAAGGTTGTGAACCACTGATCTCTTTAGGGGACCCCAGCAGGCTTGTGAAATTTGGTACCGCCACTGTTAGGATTTCACAGCTTAGCAAATAAATGACCTTCTTCCTCTGTCTCCTAGCTATGTTTTTATATATCCCGGAGTATTTATTTAAGGTTTTTATATGTCAATATTTGATGCTAAGAGAGGATACAAAGAAGGCACTGTGTTAAAAATAGTTTAATTCTATTTTTTTCACCTTCCACATTTCTTTCCTTTTTTTAAATTTTCCTTCTTTTTTAATTTTTTATTATGTTATATTAGTCACCATACAGTACATCATTAATTTTTGATGTAGTGTTCCACGATTCATTGTTTGTGTATAACACCCAGTGCTCCATGCAATACGTGACCTCCTTAATACCAATCACCGGCCTAGCCCAATCCCCCACCCCACTTCCCTCTGAAACCCTGTTTGTTTCCCAGAGTCCATAGTCTCTCATAGTTCATTCCCCCTTCTGTTTACCCCCCATCATTCTTCCCTTCCTTCTTCCACCCATCTCCTTGCTATTCCTTATGTTCCATAAATGAGTGAAACCATATAATTGACTTTCTCTGCTTGAATTATTTCACTTAGCATAATCTCCTCCAGTCCTGTCCATGTTGCTGCAAATGTTGGGTAATCGTTCTTTCTGATGGCTGAGTAATATTCCATTGTATATATGGACCACATCTTCTTAATCCATTCATCTGTTGAAGGGCATCTCAGCTCCTTCCATGATTTAGCTATTGTGGACAATGCTGCTATGAACATTGGGGCATATGGACCTTCTCTTCACTACGTCTGTATCTTTGGGGTAAATACCCAGTAGTGCATTTGCTGGGTCCTAGGGTAGCTCAATTTTTTACTTTTTAAGGGACCTCCACACTGTTTCCCAAAGTGGCTGTACCAACTTGCATTCCCATTAACAGTGTAAGAGGGTTCCCCTTTCTCCACATCCTCTCCAACAATTGTTGTTTCTTGCCTTGTCAATTTTTTTTATTTTCTGAGGATACAGATGATACATGAATACAGTCTAGTTGTGAAATTTAAACAGAACTTATAATGTACAAACTGAAAATCCCTCCTGAGCTTTACCCACAAACCTGTTAGAGAAAGATATCTTGACATATGCAAATATAAAGATTAAGAGCACCTGTGATGAGTACCAGGTATTATATTGAAATATTGAATCACCATATTCTACTCCTGCAACTAATATTACACTAACATTAACTAAGGTGAATTTAAATTAAAACTTTTTTATCTGTTGAAGGGCATCAGATAAAAAAAAGTTTTAATTTAAATTCGAGGTATTTAATGTTAGTGTAATATTAGTTGATGAGCACTGTTATACGCAACTAATTGAATCATCGAACACTACATCAAAAACTAATAATGTACTATATGGTGGCTAACTGAACATAATAAAAAAACTTTAAAAATTTTTTTTAAATACTCCTTATTTTTTTCTATTTTATTTTATTTTATTATGTTATGTTAGTCACCATATAGTTCATCGTTAGTTTTTGATGTAGTGTTCCATGATTCATTGTTTGCATGTAACACCCAGTGCTCCATGCAATATGTGCCCTCCTTAATACCCATTACTGGGCTAACCAATCCCCCAACCGCCCTCCCCTCTGAAACCCTCAGATTGTTTCCCAGAGTCCATAGTCTCTCATGGTTCATCTTCCTTTCTGATTTCCCCCCTTCATTTTTCCCTTCCTTCTTCTAACGTCCTCCATGCTATTTCTTATGTTCTGCATATAAGTGAAACCATATGATAACTGTCTTTCTCTGCTTGACTTATTTCATTTAACATAATCCCCTCCAGTTCCATCCATGTTGCTGCAAATGTTGTGTAATCATCCTTTCTGATGGCTGAGTAATATTCCATTGAATATATGGACCACAACTTCTTTATCCTTTCGTCTGTTGAAGGGCATCTTGGCTCCTTCCAGAGTTTGGCTATCGTGGACATTGCTGCTATGAACATTGGGGTGCATGTAGCCCTTCTTTTCATTACATCTGCATCTTTGGGGTAAATACCCAGTAGTACTTAAACAATTCATGGAAACCAATGAGAACGAGAACACATCATTCCAAAACCTATGTGATACTGCAAAGGCAGTCCTAAGGGGAAAATATATAGCCATCCAAGCCTCACTCCAAAAAAAATCCTGAATACACAAACTAACTTTACATCTTAAAGAACTGGAGAAAGAACAAAAAATAAACCCTAAGCCATGCAGGAGAAGAGAAATAATTAAGATTAAAGCAGAGATCAATGAATTAGAAACCAGGAGCACAGAAGAGCAGATCAATGAAACTAGAAGCTGGTTCTTTGAAAGAATTAATAAGATCAATAAACCACTGGCTAGACTTACCCAAAAGAAAAAAGAAAGGACCCAAATTAATAAAATTATGAATGAAAGGGGAGAGATCACAACTAACACCAAGGAAATAGAAACAATTATTAGAAATTATTATCAGCAACTATAAGCCAATAAATTAAGCAACTGGAAGAAATGGATGCCTTTCTGGAAACCTATAAACTACCAAGAATGAAACAGGAAGAAATTGACAATCTGAGTAGACCAATAACCAGTAACGAAATTGAAGCAGTGATCAAAAACCTCCCAAAAAACATGAGTCCAGGGCCTGATGGATTCCCCAGGGATTGTACCAAACATTCAGAAAAGAAATAATACCTATTCTCTTGAAGCTGTTTCAAAAAATAGAAACAGAAGGAAAACTTCCAAACTCATTCTATGAGGCCAGCATTACCTTGATCCCAAAACCAGGCAAAGACCCCATCGTAAAAGAGAATAACAGACCGATATCCCTGATGAATATGGATGCCAAAATTCTGAACAAGATCCTAGCTAAAAGGATCCAACAGTACAGTAAAAGGATTATTCATCATGACCAGGTGGGATTTATCCCTGGGATGCAAGTGTGGTTCAAAATTCTCAAATCAATCAATGTGATAGAACACATTAATAAGAGAAGAGACAAGAACCATATGATCCTCTCAATTGATGCAGAAAAAGCATCTGACAAAATATAGCATCCTTTCCTGATTAAAACCCTTCACAGTGTAGGGATAGAGGGAACATTCCTCAATTTCATAAAAACCATCTATGAAAAGCCCACAGCGAATATCATTCTCAATGGGGAAAAGCTGAGAACCTTTCCCTTAAGATCAGGAACATGACAAGGATGCCCATTCTCACCACTGTTGTTCAACATAGTACTAGAAGTCCTTGCAACAGCAATCAGACAACAAAAAGAAATAAAAGGTATTCAAATTGGCAAAGAAGAAGTCAAACTCTCTCTCTTCGCAGATGATATAATACTTTATGAGACAAAAGTCTCATAACAAGTTTTAGAGTAGATTTGACATATTCCATAAAGACCCTTTTAGAATTTTGTGAGTCTATTGAATATATGTATTAATTTGGGGAAACTGACATTTTTACTATATTATCTTCCCATCCAGGAATATGGATTATGTGACCAACTGGTCACCCTCTACTACCTACTACTTATGGGTCTTTGCTATCAGTTTTCTTTGGGGAGAAATCATTCCTAGTGAGATTTTTTTATATCACAAAATTGTAAACAGAATACTTCTTCACTGTTCTAGAGGAGGCCCTGAGCCAGGATATTATCATTGCAGAACTTCAGACTGAGATAGCATGCATTTTGTTACAAAGGTAAATGACTGTCTTCATTGGACAGTATCATCTCTGTGGAGATTATTGATATTAGTTCCCCATAGAGTTGCTAAGTCTGGCAGCCCTACAGTCTTCTGCTGTGTCCAGAAGTATGTTGTTAGGGATTTAAACTCGAGAAAATGAGAACATGGAAAAAGGGTCTTTCCTCTGGGAAAGATAAATTTGCCATAAGATTATGCTCCAGGATAAGGAAAGAAAGGATCAGAAAGGAAGCCCCTCAAAAAAGAGTGCAGAGCCAATGGCATCCAGGGACAGCAAGACCAGCCGTCTACTTTTATAGTTTTCTCCCTTGCTATCTCTTTGTGTTACCTTCAAGTCTTGGTAGACAAAGCCTTGAACATTGTGTGTTTTGAAAAATGAGAGAGGATCTAGTCAAACTTTGCAGTGAAACAAATCAGAGCGAACAGCAACAGCAGAGATAAGCTCACGGGACAAGCAAGGGTATTCTGTATTGAGCATGGGGGCATGGTCCAGGACAGCTGACTTTTCTTCTTTTTTTTTTTTAAGTTTTTATTTTGATTCCAGTTAGTTAACATACAGTGTTACATTAGTTTCAGGTGTACAATAGAGTAATTCAACACTTCCATATGTCACCCTGTGAGAGGTGAGTTTTCAAGGGAGAAGCAACTCTCCTGAAGGATGAAGAACTTGTAAACGTTCAGGTTATATATGTTCTATCGCTACGATTCATGCAAAGCTCTCATTCTATGCCATAAATATAGAACAATGCTGTTCTCCCTCTTAAAAAATGAGTAAAATTGACATTACTCCATGTTAATTCTGTATATTTACATATCATGAGAAACCACTTAGAAAACACAGGCTGTCAGCAAGGGGACCCTTTGAAGGATGTAGACCAGAGAAGTAACCAAATAATTACCAAGTTGTTTGTAATTTAATATAGATCATTCTGGACGTCAGATGGGATTGTGATGGAAAGCTTCCATTTGTCCCTTTACGCCTCTCTCCACCCTGCTCTGTGCTCTCTGAGGCTGAGATATGTATCAAAAGATTCCTTTTCAAAAACTTAACAATAAGAAAATAAATTACCCCAGTAAAATAGGACAAAGATTTTAAAGGCACCTCACCAAAGAAAATACACAGATAGAAAATAAGCAAAGGAAATATGTCATCAGGGAAATACAAAATAAATAAAACCACAGTATGATACCACAACACATCCATTAGAATGGCCAAAATTCAAAACACTGACAATACCAAATGCTAACAAAAATGCAGAGTAACAAGAATTCTCATTCACTACTGGTGGAAGTTCAGAAGGTACAGACAGTCTGGCAGTTTCTTACAGAACTAAACATACTCTTACTATATGATCCAGCAATCACACACTTTGGTATTAACCAAAAGGAGCTGAACACTTACATCCACACAAAACCCCACACATGGATGTTTATAGTACCTCTATTCACAACTGCCAAACTTGGAAGCACCAAGGATGTTGCTACTGTCCTTCCTTCAGTAGGTGAATGAATAAATACACAGTGGTATGTCCAGACAATGAAATATCATTCAGTACAAAAAAGAAATGCACCAGCAAGATTGGAAAACACAGGGAGAAAACTTAAATGCATATTACTAAATGAAAGAAGCCAATCTGCAAAAGCTACATGCTATAGGATTCCAATATTTGGCATTCCAGAAAAGGAAAAACTATGGAGAGAGTAAAAGATCAGTGGATGCCAGGGCAAAGGTGGGAGAGAGGGATGAATGGGTGGAGCACCAAGCAGTTTAAGGCCAGTGAAACTATTCTCTATGATACCATAATGGTGTCAAGAGACATGTGTCAAAATGTACAACACCAAGAGTGAACCCTAATGTAAACTATGGATCTGAGTGACGATGATGTGTCAGAGGCGTTCATCAATTATGACAACTGTAGCACTCTGGTGGGGATGTTGATAATCGGGGGGTTTGGTGCATGTGTGGGGGCTGTGGCTATGTGGGAACTCTCTGTAACCATGTGATCAATATTGCTGTGAACTTATAACTGCTCTAAAAAAATTAAGACTATTACAGGGAAAAAATATTTAAAAAAAAGAAAATAAGTTGTGATTGCTATGCATTTATAGATGAGGACAATGTGGTTTAGTAAAGCTAAACAACTTGCCCAAATTCCCCCATTTAGTAATTAGTGAAACTGGGATATCTGCTTGAAGAAACTGAAGCAATAAAATGTTTAAGAAAGGCAAACCAAACCACACACACACACACACACACACAATGAGGCTCAAAAAGTTTAGTACCGCAAAAGCCACACAGCCTATAAAAGGCAGAGCCAGCATCTGAATCTATTCCAACTGGCTCCAGACCCACATCTTAATCCCTTTCCCAGAACACTACACCTGCACCTAGATACAGTCATGCATGCAGACACAGAACTTCGGAGATGTCAGACACCATCACCTCTCCTTCCAGGCAGGCACACATAAGCCTACACACAGACACACACGAGGAGCCCATGCATGAATAGAGAGCATGCATGAACAGAGAACACACATGTTCATGCACATACTTCACATATGTGTTCATGAAACACCTCCACCGCTGTTGCTGCACGGCCCTAATTCCCTTCCCGGGGACATGAGGCGACACCTCTAGAGCCCAGGTTCCCCAAGGCTCAGAGCACAGAGCTCAGTAAGGACATCAGTAATGTTCTTCTCTCCTGGGAAGACCACAGGGCCAACGCCTCCAGGGCTCTGGCATTCACAGAGGACAGACCCCTGGGTCTCCCTTTCCACCACCAATACCCACTGTACATAGGGAGAAGAGAGCACATTTCTGAAAGTAGGTCTGCACTTGCCCTGGCCTGCTCCCTCACAGACTCAGAGCCTGATCTTAACTCCCTGGCAGGCCCCCTAGCCTGGTTAGGACCCTGAATCTCCTCTGTCAGGCCCACAGGTAGGCAGGCTGAGGGATCTTTGGGAACAGAAACTGGGGGTCAACTATGATCTTCCTCCCTTTTCCTAATCCCGTCTTCTCTCCTCCATCTCAAAGAGAAGAGACAAGTGAACGAGAAAGCTAGGATAATGCAGGGGATAAGAACACACATTCTGAAGCTGGCCTCCACCACCTCCTAGCTGTGTGGACTTAGGCAAGTCACTTCAGTTCCTTGTACCTCACTTTCATTATCTGTAAAATGCGGTGTTGTGAAGACTAATTGACTTAATGTATGTAGAATTCCTAGAGCAGTGACTGGTACACATAAGCACTGTGTCACTGCTAGCTATTATGTTACCATGACTGAGAAAATCCATGGGAAGAGGCTGCAATGAAGTGGGTTTCTCGGGTAGGAGACATCTGAGTGAGGCACTCGGCTCAGTATAGGGATACAAGAGACTGGGTTTCAGCAAAAATTCCACTCTAAGTACTTCTGGTTCGTCAGATGGACACCAAAGGTATGTTGCGACTGACAGAAGACAATTATTTACAAAAAAGGAATTCCAGGGGGCATATTTCCAATGTCCACTTGCCTTGAAATCTAGAATTTAACAGCTGGAAATGGCTGGGTAAAATTCTAACCTGATACAGGAGTGAACACTGAACACTGCTGAAAAGAGAAGAACCACACCTGGAAAGAGCCCTGTGCGATCCCCAAGCAGACATATCTCTATACAAAGTTAAATATGGAAGGAATTCCTCACTCCATCCCTATAATCTTGCTTCAGAAGGCAACGGCACATGCTTAAACACACACACACACACACCACAACAAACACAAATATAAAGGAGATATATTTCTTTACAGACAATGGAATTATTCTATATGCATTGCTCTGCAACTTGCTTTTGTCACTTAACAAAATGTCAAGGACAGTAGTATTACCTTGATTATATAGCTTAGCAATGATTAGCTTCTGCTCTGCCATCAGACTGCCTGAACTAAAATCCCAGTTCTACCACTTACTAACTGTGGGATCTGGTGAGTTACTTCGCTAAATTCTATTCTTTTACTGAAAATATGGGTATTGTGCTAAGCAAAATAAGTCAGTGAGAGAAAGACAAATACCATAAGATTTCACTCATATGTGGAATTTAAGAAACAAAACAGCTGAACATAGGGGAAGGGAAGGAAAAATAAAATAAGATAAAAGTTGAGAGGGAAGCAAACCATAAGAGATGCTGAATTATAGGAAACAAACTGAGGGTTGCTGGAGGGGAGGTGGGTAGGGGGATGGGGTAATTGGGTGATGGGCATTAAGAAGGACACTTGATATAATGAGCGGTAGGTGTTATATGCAACTGATGAATCACTAAATTCTACCTCTGAATCTAATAAAAAAGAAAAAGAAGGATAATAATGGTGCCTGTCTAGGATTAGGGGAAAATAAAATCATAAGATACATGAAAAGCACTTACCTCAGGGTGGAATATACTGAGTACTAATAAATGTTGACTATCATTAGCCATCTTATTTCTTTAGAGGATGGGTGCTATTGAGTAATGAGAATGCACTATTAATTGTTTTCATAATTTGCGGATATTTAGGTTGTTTCCTCTGTTGGTTTTTTTTGTTTTTCTTTTCTCTTAATCTAGTATTATGAGTAATGTTACAAAAATGTGTGTATGTATCTTTATGCTACACATATATGAGTATTTTTAAAGGATAGATTTTTACTGGACAAAGAAATGTAGATTTTCGATTCTGATAGAGACTGCCGAAAAGCCTATACTGATTATCCTCTCATTACCAGTGTATGTGAGGGGTTTTTTTCCTTTTGAATATTGCTAAAAAAATTTTATTGACAATCCAATGAGTGAAAATTGTGTTTCAGTCTAATTTACATTTTCTGATTACCAACTAGGTTGGTATGTTTTCTTTGGTAAATGTGTTGTAGATATTTTAAGTCAATAGTTAATATTTAAGTTTTACTTATGATTTCTTTTGGTGTCATTTTCACATTTTTAAGCATAGTGTTTTGTCATTCTTGCCTCTACATTTTTTTCTCAAATGGAATGGCATCCACATCTAGAGACCACATAAATATGCCCTTTATTTTTGGCTAATACTTTAAGATTTGGATTTTTTAATTCTAGTTTGTGCATATGGGTTTTGTTTCTATGTGGTTAGGAAAAAATCTAGTCTTATTTTTTACAAAGGTTTAGCATGTCTATTGATTAAGATTATATATGCGTGTGTAAATATAGGCATACAGAATTCTTTATGTTGGTTCATTGATCGGTTTTTCTCTCTGTGTATGATTATCGTTTTTTTTTTTCATTATTACATACTTTGATTTTTAGTTAGAAAAACTCTCTGTTGGGGCACCTGGTGGCTCAGTCAGCTGAGCATCCAACTCTTGATTTTCGCTCAGGTCATGCTCTCAGGGTTGTGAGATGGAGCCCTATGTCAGACTCAGTGCTGGGCATGGAGCCTGCTTAAGATTTTCTTTCTCCCTCTCCCTCTGCCCCTCCCCCACTCGCTCTCAAAGAAAAGAAAAACCCTGTCATTATTCTAATTTTTTTCAAAATTGTCTTTCAGGCTATTTAATCCTCTAGATGAATTTCAGAATGACCTTCTCATGTCCTATTAAAAATGCCCTTGGGAGGGCACCTGGGAGGCTCAGTCAGTTAAGTGGCTGCCTTTGGCTCAAGTCATGATTCCAGAGTCCTGGGATGGAGCCCGGTTTCTGAGTGTGCCCAGGTGTCCCTGCTGAGCAGGGAGCCTGCTTCTCTCTCTCCTCCCACTCATGCTCTTGCTATCTCTGTCACTATCTCTGCCTCTCTCTCGCTCTCAAATAAATAAAATCTTTTTTAAAAAAATGCCCTTGGGTAAAGAAATGCTCTTGGGGTGTTATCACAGGTGCACTAAATTTTATTAATTCTAGAAGAATTTTCTTACAGCTTTATTGAGATAAAATTGACATATATAAGATTGTGTTTGTTAAAGGTCTATAACATGATTTGATATATGTTGTGCAATGATTCCCACAATATGATTAGTTAATATCTCCTTCACCCCACATAATTCCGTTTCTGGTTCTTTTATAAGAACATTTAAGAACTACTCTCTCAAACTGAATGTTGGTCAGGAGAGGCTGGGAGAGTGGGGGAATCCAGGAGATGTTTAAGGATACAATCTCGAAACCAGAAGATGAATAAATCCTGGAGATTTAACATGCAGCATAGTGATTACAGACAACAATAATGAATTATATATAAACCTCTCAGTTTCTAAGAGTGGTAGATCTTAATTGTTCCCATTACAAAAAAGAAATGATAATTATGTGGTGTGATAGAGGTGCTGGCTAATGCTATGTTGGTAGTCACACTGCAATTTAAGTGCATCAAATGAACACATTTTACAACTTAAGTTTACACAATGTCATATGTCAATTATATCTCAAAATAAATAATAAATACCTACTCTCTTAGCAAATATCAAGTACATAATACAAAATTGCTAACTTTTGTCACCATACTTTACATTAGATCTCCAGAACTTATTGACCTTACAAATGGAAATTTGTACCTTCTGTTTGACATGTACCCATTTCTCCCATCCTAGCCTCCTGTAACCACAATTGTACTGTTTCTATGAATTTGTCTTTTTTAGACTCGCAATAAAAAGAAGGAAATCCTGCCAATTACAACTTGGATGGAACTTGTGGGCATGATGCTAAACAGATAAAGACAGCTACTGTATAATGTACTTATATGTGCAATCTCAGAATTGGCACTTTTAGAAGTATAGTATCTCCATTTATGCAGACATCCTTCTGTGTTCTATTACACTTTCTGCAGAGAGATCTTTCTCATTTCTTTTTACTTTTTTCTATCAGATTTATTACCAAATATTTTTTAGACTTTCTTTTTTTTTGTGGAAGAAACAATGGTTTGTTTTTTTTTTAACATTTGTATTTATTTGAGAGAGAGAGAATGCACGAGCGGGGAGGGACAGAGGGAGTGGGAGGAAGAATCTAGCAGATGAATCCTCTTTTCCATCACAACAACTGCTGGCATTCTTTTGTCAAAAGTCCATCCATCAGGACTTCTCTATCCTGATTGGCCAAGGGGTTCTGCTTTGGTTGCCAGGGCCTCATTCAGCTAAATATGATATTCCTGAAATCTCATGGATATACTTTTTCTCATTCTCAAATATTTCCGTCTTCAATGCTCTGAGCAGCTCCTCAGATTTTACTTCTGTTGTTGTGAAGTCTTTGACACAGTCCAAATAGCAGCTTTCTGTAAGTTCATTGTAGGTTCCAAGAAATTCCTTAAACTGTTTGGTCTGATCAGATTCTGGTATTTGTGCTGCCATATGCTTTTGGTATGTTTATACCTTCCCTGATGCATGACTTTCCTTGTTGTTCTGGAAAATTAGTTCTCCAACCTTCGCTTGAATGTCTCCAATGAGGCTGGATTTCCTACTGGAGCACAGGCTCTCACGTCCTACACCAGCATGAGGCTGTGGGGCTGCACTACCAGTCGATGTAGGGACAGAGGGTCTGGGGCAAGGCAGACACTACAGGGGCTGGACGGTTAGACTTTCTTGCCATTTCCAATTGAAACCTTTTACTCCATTATATTTTTCTACTACAAGATAAATATGAATATTTGTATGATATCTTATATCTGGCCACTTTGATAAATCTTCATAGGTTTAAAAGTTCTCAGATGAGGGGCGCCTGGGTGGCACAGTCGTTAAGCGTCTGCCTTCGGCTCAGGGCGTGATCCCAGCGTTCTGGGATCGAGCCCCACATCAGGCTCCTCTGCTAGGAGCCTGCGTCTTCCTCTCCCACTCCCCCTGCTTGTGTTCCCTCTCTTGCTGGCTCTCTCTCTCTCTGTCAAATAAACAAATAAAATATTTAAAAAAAAAAAAGTTCTCAGATGAGTACCTTGGATTTTGCTAGATAGCCAAACAAGTCAGCTAAGAATAATGACAAGTTAAATATTATGCCTATTTCATTAATTTTGCTTTTTCACAGGCCTACACTACCATCTGAGCACTATAGCTTAATAGTGGTAACAGAGGCCATCCTTGCCTTGTCTTTCCCCTAATTGGTGGAACGGGATGCTTACATTCAAAGTTTTCTATTCTGGTAATATTTAAATGTTTAGAATGAGGGCTTCATACTTTTTTAGTCAAAATAAGTCATGTATGTAAAGCCATCCCCTGGATGAAGAAGAAAAAAAAAATCTAAAGAGTTGCTCAAGAAACAACCTAAATAGAATATGACCCTTACTGAAATTTTTTTTATCATGTTATGTTAGTCACCATACAGTACATCATTAGATTTTGATGTAGTGTTCCATGATTCATTGTTTGCATCTAACACCCAGTGCTCCTTACTGAAATTTTTAAGCAGATGTCTGTTTTTAAAGCACCATATTCTCAAATTTATATGCATTTTGTGCTAAATTTCTTTTTTTTCCTGTCCTTAAAATGTCCTTTGCCATGTATGCATATATCAGCTCATCTTGTTGTACACCTTAAATATATAAAATGTGGTCAATTATACCTCAATGAGGCTGGAGAAAAATGCTATTTTCACTTCCTAGTTAGACTGAAGTTGCAATTAAAGAAAATATCTTTATTTTAGACCTGGAGAAAACAATGATATACTTTTTTACTCCATTGCCAGTGTTATCCCTACTACTGCCACCAGCATATTTTTCTTAGCATTTTTATTTAATATGAGAGTAGAAGTGTTTAATAAATTTTGACACATCAAAAAAAGAATATTTAAAAAGAGAATTGAGAACACTCAGACAAATTAGGCTAACAGACTTTTTTCAAAGAAGAATTACTTCAGTACACAAGGGAAAACATTAGTTTCTCATGTAAAAAGCAACTTGAAATTTTCTTATTTTTCTCTTACTGGATTTTACGCACTCTTTTTCTAGAATGTCTTGAAGTAAATACAATTTAAAATCAGAAAAAATGTCAATGGGAATTTTTATAACCTGGAGATTAGGGAAGAAGGTGACTTGATGAAATTGCCCTTCACATCTCTCCAACTGCTTCTCCACACCCTGTCCACGAAGGCACAGACATGGAGATAAAGAACTACAGCAGTGACTCGGACTTTATCCTCCTGGGCATCTCCTCCAACCCTCAGCTACAGAAACCACTCCTTGCCATCTTCCTCATCATGTACCTGGTCACTGTGATGGGCAATTTACTCATCATTCTGGTTATCCACTCTGACTCCCGACTCCACACCCCTATGTACTTTTTCCTCAGCAACCTGTCCTTCACGGATATCTGCTTCACAACAGTCATTGTGCCCAAGATGCTGGCAAATTTACTATCAGAGACCAAGGCTATCTCCTTCGTGGGCTGCCTGGTCCAGATGTACTTCTTCATGGCATTTGCAAATACTGACAGTTACCTTCTGGCCTCGATGGCCATAGACCGGCTGGTGGCCATCTGCAACCCCTTCCACTATGATATGGTCATGAACCCACGGCATTGCCTCCTCATGCTGCTGGGTTCTTGCACCATCTCCCACCTGCACTCCCTGCTCCGGGTGCTACTCATGTCCCGCCTGTCCTTCTGTGCCTCCCATGTCATTAAGCACTTCTTTTGTGATACCCAGCCTGTGCTAAAGCTATCCTGCTCTGACACATCCTCCAGCCAGATTGTGGTCATGACCGAGACCCTGGCTGTCATTGCGACCCCCTTCCTGTGCATCCTCTTCTCCTACCTGCGAATCATCATCGCTGTGCTCAGAATTCCCTCGGCAGCTGGCAAGTGGAAGGCCTTCTCTACCTGTGGCTCCCACCTCACTGTAGTGGCCCTGTTCTATGGGAGTGTCATCTACATCTATTTTAGGCCCCTGTCCATGTACTCAGTGGTGAAGGACCGGGTAGCCACAGTCATGTACACAGTAGTGACACCCATGCTGAACCCCTTCATCTATAGCCTGAGGAACAAAGATATGAAGAGGGGTTTGGGGAAATTACGGGACAGAATTCACTCATAGAAAGAGCAAATAGGTGGAACACCTTAACTGGGAGATGACCTAAGAGATGATCACATCATCTTCCCCTCCTGCCCATTTTTCACATGGTGCCCAAATAGGTCAGAGAAGGTAGTGCTGGAAAGCAATAAGAGCCCTGACTAGAAGATAGAACACTTGGTTTCTACCAATGACCTTGACCAATTACATGTGCAATCCCAGGCCAAGTGCTGCTAGGGATCCACATTTCAGGGAAACTGTTCCTGCCATGTATATAAATAAAGCCATCTCGAAGTAAAATAAAGATATCTCCAAACACCTCTCTCATGGGCTTGACCTTGCCTAGTACTCAAGAAAGTACAAAGTCCTATTGGTTTTGAGAATAAGAAGATACACGAAGTCGGTAGGAAATTGGGAAAAACTTCTTGGAATAACGACCTAAGATTGTCCTTAAGGATGGATTGATTTCAACAGATCAAAGTTCAATACAGCAGGAAATGGGCAAAACATTCCAAATAGTGGGAACCACACAAAGAGGAGGAGACAGTAAACACTGGAATGTGTTTGAGGGACAGTGGAAAAGCCCTGTGAAGCTTGTTCAGTTTGAGAACAGAGAGAATAAGGCTGGGGAGATGGAAGAATCTACAAAGCAGATGTAGTGCCCACACCTACACCAGGTGTCCTCACAGTGAATTCTCAGCACTTGACTCCTTTCCCTTCCCCCTTGCTTCTGCCTTTGTCCACATGGCCATGATCCTCGCTGAAATGCCCTTTATATCCTGGAGAAAAGCCATGTGTGTCAGTCAGGATAAGCTAGGTTGTGCTGATGAAACAAACAATGTCAAAATCGTTGGACCTGAAACCAAAGATTTATTTCATATTGACACTGCATGTTCACCATTGAAAAGCATAGGGTGCTGCTCACTTTAAACACTCAGGGACCAAAGCTGATGGAGCACACCACTGTAAACCTTAATCATCACTCCATCAGAAGCTGAGGAAAACCTGAAGATTTTGCACTGCCATCTAAATACTCTGGTCTAGATGTGACTCACACCACTTGTGACCACTTACAACCCCTCTCAAACACAAGGGAACCAGGAGGCACAATTCAATAGTGCATCTGTCAAATGGAGACCACAATTACCAGATGCACAAATTTAAGACTATACACAACTCTAATAACACACAAATACACAAATGTGAATTTGTTGCTTAATCAATAGTACCTGATTATCAATTTCAATAACAAAAATAACATAAGATTCTATACTGTCTGGGAATCCTGCCTCATTTATTTCATCAAGTTTGAATAACCACCAGCTTTTATTAATCAGAAGCTTGCTGATGGCAGTTCAACTTGAATATCAGACATTTGGCCTTAACACCCTAACCAGAGGTGTATGGTGGCCTAATGGAACAAAGGGACACCTGGGGCCCCACATTAAGGTTCCTGCCATTGCTGTTACTGTGATTTGTCCAGTGATTGGAAAGCAACCAGCAACCCAAAAAAAAAAACAAAACAAAAACAAAACAAAACAACTCAAGCTGCCCTTGCCTTCATATTGTATGGGCATACCTGGCTTGCACCACTATCTCCCACTAGTCACTCAGCTTTTGGGATGCTGGCCTACAAAGCCTGTACTCTTTCTACTTCCTATATGTCTGTGCCATCATTTGAATCATGTATAATCAACCGCTTTAAAAATGAATAATGCCTGGCATATATGGAATATACAAATTCATTAATTACACCTTCCACTAACTTCTAAACATAAGTAAGTCATTTGGTTCCAGGAAACTAAACGTTTTTTTCTTTTTTTTTTTTAAGATTTTATTTATTTGACAGAGAGAGAGACAGCCAGCGAGAGAGGGAACACAAGCAGGGGGAGTGGGAGAGGAAGAAGCAGGCTCCCAGCAGAGGAGCCCGATGTGGGGCTTGATCCCAGGACCCTGGGATCATGCCCTGAGCCAAAGGCAGACGCTTAACAACTGAGCCACCCAGGCACCCTAAACATATTTTTTTCTGAGTCCCCTCTGCCATCAGTCCCAGACTCCTTTTTCTCAACAACACGTAGTCACTAAAAAATCAAGATCTTTTAGGTATAATTCTATAGGTAATCCATAAAGTACATGACAAGTGACCATGAGATAACACGTTAGGGTAGGTTACCAATCTGGCCCCCAGGTTAGTCCTAACCTTCTCAGTCACAGCTAGAGTACTGTCTCTGTCAGAATAGGAAGCACTTCCCACAAGATATCCTGCCACATTTCAGAAGGGTGAGCTGATGTTGGCAGGTAGTACTGAAAAACTTTAATCAAAGTTTTGCTATCCAAACAAAGGAGCCCAGGGTGAACTTGGAAATTTGTTATATAAACATCAGTAAGAATGAAATAAATTCCTTCTGAAAGTACATATAGTCAGAGCAAAGGTCTAAGCAGGCTTTCTGAACATCTGCCAAGTCAGGTGAAGTGCTTCTATGTGGCCCTTGGGAGTAGACCAGGAAACCCTTGACAGCTCTTCCTCCTACCATATAGATAGATAACGTGTGAGGCTGGTTGAATACAATAGTGGAATAATACTAGAAGCATGTCATTTGATGAGGAAACGGTGAAGGGAAATTTATTGGGTCCTTCTACTGCAAGCTCATTACATATATGAAAGTGTTGGAGATTTTGCACGATACTGAGCTAAGAAAAATTACTTCCTTGAACATATTTTGCCTGTTGATCAGAGTAAGTAACATAAACTAGGAGGGGTATGAAACATGAATGCTGAGAAGGACTTAGAGAAGAGTGCTGAATATTTCTGACATTGAAGAGTCCGATAGAGACGGTATTAGCAAAGAGGAAAGAAAAGGAGGAGTCCTATCATCCAAGAGAAGTTTCAAGAGATGAGGTTATGGATTTATTCCCCCCACACACAGCAGAAAATCTCCTCCCAGCCAACCAATCTCCTGCTGTCCACCAGCAGAACTTACACATGGAACAAGCAAATGAGCTAGTTAGGATGAACCTGGTGTTCAATGCTAAGTACAAACACCACCAAGCTTCTCCAGAGCCACTGCATTCCCTGGACAGGAGATATGTTCTGAAGGTCATTGTCTCTGGATGTATCAAGAATTTCAGACACATACCATAAAGAAATTCTTAGGGACATACCTAGAAACTCAGTTCATCTGAGTCAGAGTCCTACTATTCTGCATCATAGGTAACCCTGCTTTTCCTGCACAAAATGGAAATAATCAGGGTTTAATGGAACTGAGAACTTCAAAAGATGAAGGTGAAACTAGTCAGGTCCACATAGGCATAAAGAACCTGGGGACCTAGTCCCACTGCTTTTACCATGGTCAGCTCTCAGATCCCTGCCAGAAGGCCTTGTGATTTTTAGATTTCCCTAATCCAATCCGGCCACCACCAAGCCCCACCCTAACCCAACAAACAGCTGTCCCTTGTTAGGGAGGTGGGAGAGCTACTACTTAAATCAGAGGCAGCCTAGGAGTCAGAAACCAGGTAAGGAACCATAAGAAGGGCTCCCACTCCAACCTCAACCTAACAGTGACTATGGCAAGTCTTGGGTTTTTGTTGTTGTTGTTGTTGTTGTTGTTGTTGTTGTTGTTGTTGTTTGTACAGATTTTTTTTAAATTTTTTTTATGTTAGTCACCATACAGTACCTCATTAGTTTTTGATGTAGTGTTCCATGATTCATTGTTTGCGTATAACACCCAGTGCTCCATGCAATATATGCCCTCCTTAATACCCATCACCGGCCTAGCCCAATCCCCCTGAAACCCTCAGTTTGTTTCCCAGAGTCCGTAGTCTCTCATGGTTCATTCCCCCTTCTGTTTACCCCCCCTTCATTCTTCCCTTCCTTCTCCTACCAATCTCCCTGCTATTCCTTATGTTCCATAAATGAGTGAAACCATTTGACAGTTGTCTTTCTCTGCTTGACTTATTTCACTTAGCATAATCTCCTCCAGTCCTGTCCATGTTGGGTAATCGTTCTTTCTGATGGCTGAGTAATGTTCCATTGTATATATGGACCACATCTTCTTTATTATGGCAAGTCTTGTAAAGTGGAAGACAGTACCCATACACAGGACCCTTCTGGAGCCACTATAAAGCTGGGAACCTGGGATAGAGGCCAGGCTTCTGAACTGAAGCACCATACACAACACAGAAGACTGCATCAGGTGGCAGAATAAGATTTTCACATCCCCCATGTAACAGTAAAATCATCTCCAGCTATTTTTGAATATATATCTTCAGTAGCTGAGTGGATAAACAGTGGTATATCCAGACAATGAAATATTATTCAGTACAAACAAGAAATGAGCTATCAAATCTGAAAAACACATAGAAGACCTTAAATGTATATTACTTAATGAAAGAAGTCAATCTGAAAGGCTCAATGTTATATGATTCCAATTTATGACATTCTGGAAAAGGAAAAGTGATGGAAACAGTAAAGGATCAGTGATTGCCAGGTGGAAGGGAGGAATGAATAGGTGGAACACCAAAGATGTTAGGGCCACAGAAACTATTCCTACGATGCTATAATGTTGTCAATACACATTTGTCAAAACCCACAGAATGTACACCACCAAGAATGAATCCTACTGTATGCTATGGATTTGCGTGATGATGATGTGTCAGTGGAGTTCATCAATTATGATAACTGTAGCACTCTGGTGGGGCTGTTGATAATTATGGGGTTTGTGAATGTATGAGGGTTGCAAGTATGCAGGAATACTCTGTACTATGTAATTAATTTTGCTGTGGCATTGTAATTGCTCTAAAAAAATTAAGTCCATTAAAGGAAAAAATGTTTAAAGAATATCAGGAAACAATCAACAAAACCCAGAAAAGGAATAATCCAATTAGAAAACAGGCAGAAATCAGGGAAATTCGAATCAAAACCACATTGAGATACCACCTTACACCAGTTAGAATGGCAAAAATTAACAAGGCAGGAAGCAACAAATGTTGGAGAGGATGTGGAGAAAGGAGAACCCTCTTACACTGTTGGTGGGAATGCAAGTCGGTACAGCAACTCTGGAAAACAGTATGGAGGCTCCTCAAGATGTTAAAAATAGAGCTACCCTATGACCCAGCAATTGCACTACTGGGTATTTACCCCAAAGATAAAAATGTAGTGAAAAGAAGGGGCACCTACACCCCGGTGTTCATAACAGCAACGTCCACAATACCCAAACTGTGGAAGGAGCCGAGATGCCCTTCAACAGATGAATGGATAAAGAATATGTGGTTTATATATACAATGGAGTATTACTCAGCCATCAGAAAGGATGAATACCCACCATTTGGATCGACGTGAATGGAACTGGAGGAGATAATGCTAAGTAAAATAAGTCAAGCAGAGAAAGACAATTATCATATGGTTTCACTCATATGTGGAACGTAAGGAATAGCATGGAGGACACTAGGGGAAGGAACGGAAAACTGAAGAGGGGAAATCAGAGGGGAAGATGAACCATGAGAGACTATGGACTCTGGGAAACAAACCAAGGGTTTCAGAGGGGAGGGTGGTGGGGGGATGGGTATTAAGAAGGGCATGTGTTGTAATGAGCACTGGGTGATAGACGCAAATAATGAATCATGGAACACTACATCAAAACTAATGATGTACTATATGGTGACATACATACATAAAATTATACTAGAAAAAAAGAAAGAAAATGGGCAGAAGACATAAACAGACATTTTTCCAAAGACGATATACAGATGGCCAACAAACAGATGAACAGATGCTCAACATCACTGATTTTCAGAGAAAAACAAATGAAAGTACAATGAGATATCGCCTCACACTGGTCAGAACGGTTATAATCAACAACATAAGAAACAATAGGTGCTGGTGACAATGTGGAGAAAGGGAACCCTGTTGTACTGCTGGTGGGAATGCAAACTGGTGCAGTCACTCTGAAAAACAGTATGGAGGTTCCTCAAAAATTTAAAAATAGAACTACCCCATGATCTAGCAATTGCACTACTAGGTATTTACCCAAAGAATACAAAGGGATACAGGCACCCTGATGTCTATAGCAGCATTATCAACAGTACCCAAAATATGGAAACACCCCAAGTGTCCATCCACTGATGAATGGATAAAGAAAAGGTGGTATACACACATATATACATACACATATACATACATACACACACACACACACATATATATATCTATGATGGAATATTACTCAGCCATCAAAAAGAATGAAATATTTCTATTTGCAACAATATGGATGGAGCTAGAGAGTATTATGCTAAGTGAAAGAAGTCAGTCAGAGAAACAAATACCATATGATTTCACTCATGTGTAGAACTTAAAAAACCAAACAAATGTGCAAAGGAAAACAGAGAGAATCAAACCAAGAAACAGACACTTAACTACTATAGAGAACAAACCGATGGTTACCATGGGGGGGGGGATGGGGGAAACAGGTGTTGGGGATTACAGGGAACATTTGTGGTGATGAGCACAGGGTGTTGTATGGAAGTGCTGAATCACTATATCGTATACCTGAAACTAATATTACAATGTATACTAATTAACTGGAATTCAAATAATCACTTAAAAAGTATCTGTCTAAAGTTGCAAAAGCTCACACAGCCTATAGGAGTGAGAGCCAGCGTCTGAATCTATTCCAACTGGCTCCAGACCCACATCTTAATCCCTTTCCCAGAACACTACACCTGCACCTAGATACAGTCATGCATGCAGACACAGAACTTCGGAGATGTCAGACACCATCGCCTCTCCTTCTAGGCAGGCACACATAAGCCTACACACAGACATGCACAAGAAGCCCACACATGAATAGAGAGCACGCATGTGTGCATGAACTTACATGTTTGTGTCCATGCTTCACATAACTGTGCATGAAAACCTCCACCCCTGTTGCTGCACAGCCCTAATTCCCTTCCCGGGGACATGAGGCGACACCTCTAGAGCCCGGGTTCCCACCAAGCTCCTGAACACAGAGCTCAGTAAGGACATCAGTAATGTTCTTCTCTCCTGGGAAGACCGCAGGGCCAATGCCTCCAGGGCTCTGGCATTCACAGAGGACAGACCCCTGGGTCTCCCTTTCCACCACCAACACCCACTGTACATAGGGAGAAGAGAGCACATTTCTGAAAGTAGGTCTGCACTTGCCCTGGCCTGCTCCCTCACAGACTCAGAGCCTGATCTTAACTCCCTGGCAGGCCCCCTAGCCTGGTCAGGACCCTGAATCTCCTCTGTCAGGCCCACAGGTAGGCAGGCTGAGGGATCTTTGGGAACAGAAACTGGGGGTCAACTATGATCTTCCTCCCTTTTCCTAATCCTATCTTCTCTCCTCCATCTCAAAAGCCAACAGATTTCACCTCTCTCTCTCTTTTTTTTCTCTTTTTACCATATATCGCACATTTCTGGAGAACATGCTCTGTGCAAGTCACTGGTCCCTTCCTTTAAGGGGCACGGCTCACATCATGCAAACCAAGAGCCTCAGAGTGACCTCCTCCAAGAAACTAGGGCAGCGGGAAAACCAGTGAATGAGAAAGCTAGCATAATGCAGGGGATGAGAGCACACATTCTCAAGCTGGACTCCAACACCTTCTAGCTGTGTGGACTCAGGTAAGTCACTTCAATTCCTTGTGCCTCCCTTCCCTTATCTGTGAAAAGGGGTGTTGCAAAAACTAAATGATTTATGTATGTCAAGTTCGTAAAACAGTGTCTGGCACATATAAGCACCATGTCACTGCTAGCTATTCTGTTACCATGACTGAGAATAGCCACAGGAAGAGATGCAGTGAAGTGGTTGTCTCCAATAGGAGACATCTGAGTGAGGCACTGCCAGCTCGGCAGAGGGACACAACAGACTGGGTTTCAGCAAAAGTCCCACTTTCCCACTTTAAGCACTTCTGGTCCGTCAGAGGGATCCCAAAGGTATGTTGAGACAGACTGAATTCACAAAAAAAGAATCCAGTGGGCATATTTCCAACGTCCTCTTGCCTTGGAATCTATGATTTAACAGCTGGCAATGGCTGGGTTAAGCTCTAATCTGATACAGGACTGAAAGCTAGGCATAAAGGAGAGATTTCAGAGAACTGAAAAGACAAGGGCCATGCCTGGAAAGGGCTCTGCAGGATCCCAAAGCAGGACGGATCTGTTCAAGATGCTCTGTATCTGTTCGTCCCTCTGCTGGAAGTGGGAAGAAAGAGTCAGAGAGAAGCTGGGTTCTAAGCACCTGACCCAGGAGAGACTCTAAGTCAGGTACTGATGCTGCAAAAGGAAAGAGCTACTGTTTTCTCAGAATCTGGCAGAGCTGAGGTCCAAAGTCCCCTGCAACCATTCTTCTCTGAAGGCAAGGAAGAGGGGCGAGCACACGGCTTCATGGAATCGGAGGCAGTAAGGGCAGTAGGAAAGAAGGAAATTGAAAGATTCCAGTGGACGGGCACAAAGGAGGGAGGAGGAGAACTGGGTCACAGGAGGCATGAGGCACTGGGAAGTAAGAGGACTTCTGTAGTAGAGGATATGCCAGCTTCATTCTGGACCACATGTGCATGGTGTGGCAAACAGGTATGATAGCATCATTTAGCACAGATAAAACACAATTTGAAACCAAACCTACCTGGGTGTGAGTCTCAGCAATGCCACTTATCAGCTGCGTGGCTCTCTGAATTTCAGTCCCTTTTTCTATCAAAGGGGGAAAGCAATGCTTCTAACAACATAGTGCTAGTGTGAGGAGTCAATGGACAAGTGCTAAGCCCAGAACCTTCCCAAGAAAGGGTAGCTGATTTTTTTCTAGTTGAGTCAGTTCCCAACTGTCCTTGCTCATTCAGGAGCAGGTGCTTGCATGATGGGCAGCTTTCACCAGCACATTACACACCAAGCACTTTTATTTCCTGCTTAGGAAGGGCATGCTCTGCTTCCAGTTTGTAGCCCCCAGTGTGATGTGGTTTGGCAGCTAGGAGAAGAGCCCTGCATCAGTGGTGAGCAAGCATGAAGGGAACACCAACCTGAGATGACGGATGCCCACAAAGTGGGAAATTCCAATAGAGGAAGTTCTGAAGTAGAGAAAGAGTTTCTATTTCCCATCTAACAGGGAAGGGAGTATATACTTTTTAAGGTGGGCTAGTGTAATTTAAAAGTCTTGGAAAAATGTTCAAAATCATTAGCCATCAGGGAAATTCAAATCAAAACCACACTGAGATACCACCTTATGCCAGTTAGAATGGCAAAAATTGACAAGACAGGAAACAACAAATGTTGGAGAGGATGTGGAGAAAGGGGATCCCTCTTACATTGTTGGTGGGAATGCAAGTTGGTACAGCCACTCTGGAAAACAGTGTGGAGGTCCCATAAAAAGTTAAAAATAGAGCTACCCTATGATCCAGCAATTGCACTACTGGGTATTTACCCCAAAGATACAGATGTAGTGAAGAGAAGGGCCATATGCACCCCAATGTTCATAGCAGCATTGTCCACAATAGCTAAATTGTGGAAGGAGCCGAGATGCCTTTCAGCAGATGACTGGATTAAGAAGATGTGGTCCATATATACAATGGAATATTACTCAGCCATCAGAAAGAACGATTACCCAACATTTGCAGCAACATGGACGGACTGTAGGAGATTATGCTAAGTGAAATAAGTCAAGCAGAGAAAGACAGTTATCATATGGTTTCACTCATTTATGAAACATAAGAAATAGGAAGATCGGTAGGAGAAGGAAGGGAAGAATGAAGGGGGAGTAAACAAGGGGGAATGGAACCATGAGAGACTGTGGATTCTGGGAAACAAACTGAGGGCTTCAGAGGGGAGGGGGGTGGGGGAATGGGATAGGCTGGTGATGNGGTGATGGGTATTAAGGAGGGCACGTATTGCATGGTGCACTGGGTGTTATACACATAATGAATCATGGAACATTACATCAAAAACTAAGGATATACTGTATGGTGACTAACATAATAAAAAATTATTATAAAAAATAAATAAATAAAAATAAAAGTCTTAGAAAGACCCTAAGTCCGCCCTGGTCCTTCCCACCACTAACTGAGGACCAGAGTCATCATTAAAATGTCATTTCTTGGGGTGTCTGGGTGGCTCAGTCCATGAAGCAACTGACTCTGGGTTTCAGCTGAGGTCATGATCTGAGGATCAAGGGATGGAGCCCCAGGATGGGCTCGGTGCTCAGCAGGGAGTCGGCTTGAGATTCTCGCGCTGCTCCTCCTCTCTCTCTCTCTCAGATACCTAAATAAATCTAAAATAAAATAAAATAAAATAAAATGTCATGAGCAATCATACTAACTACCTGTAGAAAGCTTCACCAAGCTCTTTTACTCAACTATCTTTTTTTGGCCAGGAACATAAAACGTTTTATTACTAACCATAATAACTTTCATTTACATGGTGCTATACCATGTAAATGTGTTTGCACACATCATCTCATTTACACAATAGGAAGGTGGTGAAACACTGTATGTAAATTAATAATACAAACTTAAGGCACAGAATCCAATAACGTTATAATAATTGTGCTTTTGAAAGAAATCAAAGGCCTTTCATTTTTACTCTCAAATTGTGAATCAAAACCCCATGCTGATTCTTAATTCATCACAAGAGCTGTGATAAAGCCTCATCCGACCTCCCCCTGAGGGGGGTCAGGCAAAACCAGCCCCGACGGGACAGGGAGGCGAAACTTTTTTTTTTTTTAAGATTTATTTATTTATTTTAGTGGGGTAAAGGAAGAGGTAGAGAGAGAATCTCAAGCAGACTCCACACAAAGCACGGAGCTCAATGTGGGAATCAATCTCACCACCCTGAGATCGTGACCTGAACTGAAACCAAGAGTTGGAGGCTCAACTGACAAGCTACCCAGGTGCCGCCCCCCCACCTTTTTTTAAAGATTTATAGGCTAAACTTTTGAAAGAAGGCACAGGCACTTCATTTCCAAGTTCTACTACAATAATTATTAACACCGCATTTTCACCTCAAAATCTCAGGATACAGAAGATGGTAATTATCTGGCACTAGATAGCACGAGTATCCCTCCACTAACTGTCCTCTGGGGACAGCAAACAAGTACGGCAAGTAAGTGGAGCTGACTTTCGTCTATGAGACTCACAGACATAAAACACAGAGACTGCTCAACCAACCACAGTCAAAATCACTGAATTCTTTCCAGGTCTACCTTTGAAAGTATTCAGGGACTGCCAAATAGGCAGGGTCCTCTTATCATTACCTATGTAGGTAAATCTGTGACAGGCTGTGGGGTACCTATTCTTTTCTTCCTCTCCCTCTTAAACTCCTCCTCTTCCTCCCCCTCCCCTACCCCCTCCCATTTCCTTCCCCCTCCTCCCTTCCTTTACCCCTCCTCTTCCCCTTCTCCTTTTTTTTACACCCTTATTGAAGTATAATTGATATAGCAAAAAAACTGCACATATTTAATGCAATTTCATGTGAGGCTATCACAGGTATATGCGTATGTCAAGGGGCACTGGAGTGTCCAGGTGACAGGAGTAGGCAGGACAGAATGTAGAACCAGCACATCTTATTGACAGCTTTAAGGAGATGAAGCAACTTACCCAAGGCATAAGAAAATATACAATTTTATCTGATTCAGCTCAGTGGGTAGGGGGTTAACTACTGCCCCAGAGAAATATTGCCTAGATCAGGAGAATTCCAGGTACAAGCCCAAAAAGGATCAGAAGCCCTTCACCACCAGGGAAAATGATGTCCCAGCAGTGAGGCTGAAAGACACGGTGAAGGAGATGGAGAAAGAGTCCAGAGAGTCAAATGAACACATTGCCCCATAGTGGGATGAAGGTTATGTGTCTCGGATTCGGAGTGTCTATTAAAATGTTCAGTGTTCATAAACTCCAACTCTGCATTCTACATCTCAGGATGTATTCCATACCAAAGAAACTGCCTCATGAGTGCAAACATACACACACACACACACACACACACACACACACACAAATACCCACTGTAACACCAACTGTGGGGAGAAAAGCATTACGGATACACTTACTGTATATAGTATTTGTCTAGATCTATGCAGAGAAAAAAAACTTTGACATATGCACACAGCTCTACTTCTGTGAAAACTGGAATTATAGGGAAATTTCACCTTCTTAATTATATAATTAATATAAAGAAACATGTGTAGAGTATTTTTAAATACGGACAATAAAATAAAAAGTTAAATATGGAAGGAACTCCCCAGTGCATGTCTTCAATTTCACTTCAGGAGGAAGCCACACACAAGTAAACACACAAACCACAACAAACACAACATAAAATATTTTCTTTACAAAAACAGGGTTATTCTCTATGTATCCTTCTGCAACCTGCTTTCTCACTTAACAAAATATCAGGGACAGCAGTGTAAGCTTGATAATACAGCTTAGCAACATACAGCTTCTGCTCTGCCATCAGACTGCCTGAGTTAAAATCCCAGCTCTACCACTTACTAACAGTGGGATCTAGTCAGTTACTTACCTTTACTAAATTCTACTTTTTGTGTCTAAAATCGGGATAATAACACTGCTTATCTCCTAGGATTTGGAGAAAATAAAATGATAAAGACACGCCAAGCACTCAGCTCAGTAGTGTGACATACACTGAATGCTAATAAATGTTGGCTGACGTGCTCCATAGTACTTGTTTAGACACTGTGCAATATTGTATAAAGAGAACGCAGTATAAATTGCTTTAAAAATTCACTTATTGTGGATAGTTAGGATGTTTCTCTGAGGAATGTTTGTTTGTTTTCTTTCTTTCTCTTTTAATTTTTTATTTAAATTCAATTTAGTGAACATATACTGTATTATTAGTTTCAGGGATAGAATTTAGTGTTTGTTTATATTGTTCTGTTTGGCATTAAAGTAATGCTAAAATAAAAAGATGTACATATCTTTGTGTTACTCTATCTACAGGGTATATTTCTGTGAGTGGAACAATTCGATAAACAAATGTATATTCAATTCTGATAGAGATTGCCAAAATCCTACAGTGATTACCCTCTCATTATCAGTATATGTGAGGTTCTTTTTCTCTTTGGATAATGTAAAAAAAAAAAAACTATTGACAATCTGAAGGTGAAAATTATATTTCAGTCTAATGTATATTTTCTGGTTACTAAGGAAGCCACGCATTTTCTCTATGGCTTTTCAGAAATGTGTTGCAGACATTTTCTTCGAGTCTTTAGTATATAGTTTAGCTTTACATATTACCTCTTTTGGTATAATTTTCATATTTTTGAGTACGGTATTTTGTCATTATGCCTCTACATTTTTTCTTCCTTGGAATGGCATTCCTGTCCTGAGACCATAAATATATACTGCTTTTGAGCTAATACTTACTTTATGGTTTGGATATCTTTACTTTCAGTTTGTTCATTCCTATGGGATTTATTTCTATGTGTGTTAGATAGAAATCTACTTTAACTTTTCTAAAGTTGCAGCCAATTGCCATAAATATCAAATATCTGATTTAATAGTTCATCCATTTTTCATTGCTATGAAATAAACATATTATGTGAAATTGCTCATAGTTCAAGATCCAAATACAGGTCTAAATACAGGTATAAAGAATTCTTTATGTTGACCCCTCATTTGTTTTTCTCTGTGTGTTCCATTATCTTACTGTTTTTCATTATTACATGCTTTGAGTTGTGGTTAGAAAACTTCTGTTGTTATTCTAATTTTTTCAAAATTATCTTGTCTTTCTGTAGCCATTTCCTCCTCTAGATGAGTTTTACAATGACCTTCTCAACTTCCATTAAAAATGACCTTCTCAGCTTCCATTAAAAATGCCCTTGGGATATAATAAAAAAAATGCCCTTGGGTATCGTTATAGGCACACTGAATGTTATTAATTGAGGAAACTGACTTCTTTTTCCAGCTTTTCCCAGCTATAATGGACATGTAACATTGTGTAACTTTACGGTGTACAACATGATGACTTCATACACGTACATATTCTGAAATGATTGCCACAGAACGGTTAGTTAAGACCTCCATCACCTCCCAAAATGACCGTATCTTTTAATGTGTGGTTTTTATCCATGATAGTGGTAAGAAAGAGTCTTACATTCAAAGTTTTCAATTCCAATAATACATGAATGTTGAGAATGAGGATTTCATAGTTTTTTAATCAAAAAATTAATATATACTTTAATATTTAACCACAGTAATGTAAGCTATTCATGGTAGTATTTCTATTTTCACTGGCATCCCTGAACCAAAACCTTAAGTATCCAGATCATATTAGCCAAACAAAAACGCTTAAATAAACATGGAAGCATGAAGCAGGTTTTGCTCTGAAGACTTAAGCAAGGCTTATCTAATTTCTGTGGATACCAAGGACTACCAATGACAATGTTATTTATCCTATCCCCATTACCACAGCCACCACCTCTGCTCCTATGAGTAGGACAGAATCCTTATGAAAGGACATCATTCATGGATATGCCTTCTATGAAAGTATCCTGACTCAAGTTGGGACCCAATAGCCTCTTCCCCTGCCACGTGAAGGGGAAAAAAAAGAGGATAAGCAGTTGGTCAAGAAACAACCTAAGAAGAATATTTAAAAAGAGAATTGAGAAGAACTCACACACACAGTAGGCTACTAGAAGTTCCTAAGACACGTGGGATAAACCTTTAGTTCCTTACTGAGAAAGCAGCTTAGAATTTTCTTTATTTTTTCCATGTCGGATTTTACTCTCCCTTCCCAATAGTTTCTTAAAGTAAATGTTCTTTAAAATTCTAACAAAGCAGAGGGATTTTTTTTAATAGGTTGGAGATTAGGGAAGAAGGTGACTTGATGAAATTGCCCTTCACATCTCTCCAACTGCTTCTCCACACCCTGTCCACGAAGGCACAGACATGGGAGACAAAGAACTACAGCAGTGACTCGGGCTATATCCTCCTGGGCATCTCCTCCAACCCTCAGCTACAGAAACCACTCTTTGCCATCTTCCTCATCATGTACCTGGTCACTGTGATGGGCAATTTACTCATCATTCTGGTTATCCACTCTGACTCCCGACTCCACACCCCTATGTACTTTTTCCTCAGCAACCTGTCCTTCACGGATATCTGCTTCACAACAGTCATTGTGCCCAAGATGCTGGCAAATTTACTATCAGAGACCAAGGCTATCTCCTTCGTGGGCTGCCTGGTCCAGATGTACTTCTTCATAGCCTGTGGGAACACGGACAGTTACCTTCTGGCCTCGATGGCCATAGACCGGCTGGTGGCCATCTGCAACCCCTTCCACTATGATATGGTCATGAACCCACGGCATTGCCTCCTCATGCTGCTGGGTTCTTGCACCATCTCCCACCTGCACTCCCTGCTCCGGGTGCTACTCATGTCCCGCCTGTCCTTCTGTGCCTCCCATGTCATTAAGCACTTCTTTTGTGATACCCAGCCTGTGCTAAAGCTATCCTGCTCTGACACATCCTCCAGCCAGATTGTGGTCATGACCGAGACCCTGGCTGTCATTGCGACCCCCTTCCTGTGCATCCTCTTCTCCTACCTGCGAATCATCATCGCTGTGCTCAGAATTCCCTCGGCAGCTGGCAAGTGGAAGGCCTTCTCTACCTGTGGCTCCCACCTCACTGTAGTGGCCCTGTTCTATGGGAGTNTTTGAGGGACAGTGGAAAAGCCCTGTGAAGCTTGTTCAGTTTGAGAACAGAGAGAATAAGGCTGGGGAGATGGAAGAATCTACAAAGCAGATGTAGTGCCCACACCTACACCAGGTGTCCTCACAGTGAATTCTCAGCACTTGACTCCTTTCCCTTCCCCCTTGCTTCTGCCTTTGTCCACATGGCCATGATCCTCGCTGAAATGCCCTTTATATCCTGGAGAAAAGCCATGTGTGTCAGTCAGGATAAGCTAGGTTGTGCTGATGAAACAAACAATGTCAAAATCGTTGGACCTGAAACCAAAGATTTATTTCATATTGACACTGCATGTTCACCATTGAAAAGCATAGGGTGCTGCTCACTTTAAACACTCAGGGACCAAAGCTGACGGAGCAGACACCACTGTAAACCTTAATCATCACTCCATCAGAAGCTGAGGAAAACCTGAAGATTTTGCACTGCCATCTAAATACTCTGGTCTAGATGTGATTCACATCACTTGCGATAATTCATTGTCAACAAGTAATCTCCCTGAAGTTCACACTAAAGGGAATTCTAGATAACAAGAGAAAATGAGTTGTACCTGGGTTGCTCAGTTGGATAAGCAACTGCCTTCAGCTCAGGTCATGATCTCGGGAGTCTGGGATGGAGCCCCACATTGGGCTCCTTGCTTAGGGGGGAGTCTGCTTCTCCCTCTTCTTCTGCTCCTCTGCCTACTTGTGCTGTCTCACTCTTACTCTTTCTCAAATAAATAAATAAATAAAATATTTTTTAAAAAAAGACCAGGAGATATATGTTGTGGTGAAAGTGTTACAATTCTGTCCCCCAGGTTAGTCCTAACCTTCTCAACCACAGGTAGAGTGCTGTCTATCACAGTAGGAGGCACTTTCCATAAGATATGCTACCACCCTTCAGAAAGAGGGAGCTGATGAGCAGATAGTATCAAAGGACTTTAATCAAAGTTTTGCTATCCAAACAAAAGGGCCCAGGGTGAACTATGATACACTGTATGTTAATTAATTGAATTTAAATAAAATAAAATTTTTTTAAAAAGAAAGTGCAGGGGCACCTGGCTGGCTCAGTCAGTTAAACATCTGTCTTCAGCTCAGGTCATGATTCCAGGGTCCTGGGATCCAGCCCCACATTTTGCTTCCTGCTTAGTGGGGAATCTGCTTCTCCCTCTCCTTCTGCCCCTCCCCCCTGCTTGTGAGCTCTATCTCAAATTAATAAATAAAATCTTAAAAAAAAAAAAGAAGGTACAAAGGATCCCAAATAGCAAAACAATCTTGAGAATATAAAACAAAGTAGAATGCTCACAATTCATGATTCTGAAATATATTACAAATCAACAATATCAAAACAGTATGGTTCTGGTGTAAAGACTAATGAAACAGAATAGAAAGCTCAGACATAAACTCAAGTCCATACAGTCAACTAATTTTAAACAAAGGCATCAAGATTTTACAATGAGGAAAAGGTAGTTTCTTTTTTTTTTTAATTTTATTTATTTAACAGAGAGAGAGAGCCAGCCAGTGAGAGAGGGAACACAAGCAGGGGGAGTGGGAGAGGAAGAAGCAGGCTCCCAGGGGAGCAGGGACCCTGATGTGGGGCTCGATCCCAGGGACCCTGGGATCACGCCCTGAGCCAAAGGCAGATGCTTAACAACTCAGCCACCCAGGTGCCCAACAACGTAGTCTCTTCAACAAGTGATGTTACAAAAACTAGATATCCACTGGAAAAGAATGAAATTGGACCCTTTTCTTACACTACTCACTAAAACCAACTTGAAATTGATTAAAGACTTAAATGTAGGTCTTGAAACCATAAAACTCTTACAGAAAACTTACAGAAAAAGCTCTTTGACATTGGTGTTGGCAGTGATTTCTTAGATGTGACACCAAAAGCACAGACAACAAAAACAAAACTAGACAAGTCAGAATGTGTCAAACTAAAAAGCTTCTACAAAGCAAACAAAACAATCAGAGTGAAAAAAAAAAGCCACTAGGGAATAGCAGAAAATACTTTCAAAACATATCTGATCATCTATTAGGTTAAGAGATTAGCCCATTATAAAATATATTGTGGGGAAATAGTATTTTCCTACAATTCATTAGAAAAGAAACAACCTAATTTTTTTTAAATAAATNATTATAAAATATATTGTGGGGAAATAGTATTTTCCTACAATTCATTAGAAAAGAAACAACCTAATTTTTTTTTAAATAAATAATTTTTTTTTTTAAGATTTTTTATTTATTTATAAGACAGAGATAGAGACAGCCAGCGAGAGAGGGAACACAAGCAGGGGGAGTGGGAGAGGAAGAAGCAGGCTCATAGCAGAGGAGCCTGACGTGGGGCTCGATCCCATAACGCCGGGATCACGCCCTGAGCCGAAGGCAGACGCTTAACCGCTCTGCCACCCAGGCGCCCCAACAACCTAATTTTTTTTAATGATTTTTTTTATTATATTATGTTAGTCACCATACAGTACATCCCCGGATTCCTATGTAAAGTTCAATGCTTCATTAGTTGCGTATAACACCCAGTGCACCATGCAACACGTGCCTAATTTTAAAATAGCTATGGCAGCATTGTCCAAAATAGCTGAATTGTGGAAGGAGCTGAGATGCCCTTCAACAGATGACTGGATTAAGAAGATGTGGTCCATTTATACAATGGAATATTACTCAGCCATCAGAAAGAACGATTACACAACATTTGCAGCAACATGGACGGGACTGGAGGAGATTATGCTAAGTGAAATAAGTCAACCAGAGAAAGACAATTATCATGTGGTTTCTCTCATTTATGGAACATGAGAAATAGGAAGATCGGTAGAAGAAGGAAGGGAAGAATGAAGGGGAGATAAACAGAAGGAGGAATGAACCACGAGAGACTGTGGACTCTGAAAAAGAAACTGAGGGCTTCAGAGGGGAGGAGGGTGGGGATTGGGATAGGCTGGTGATGGGTATTAAGGAGGGCACATATTGCGTGGTGCACTGGGTGTTATATGCAAATAATGAATCATGGAACACTACATCAAAAACTAAGGATATATTGTATGGTGACTAACATAACATAATAAAAAATTATTTAAATAAATAAGTAAATAAAAATAAGAGCTATGGATTTGAATAGCATTTCTCCAAAGAAGACATACAAATGGCCAACAAGTATATGAAAAGATGCTCAAGATTGTTAACTTAATACCGCGGAACTACACATTTTAAAATGGTAAGTTTTATGTTCTGTATAGTTGACAACTTAAAAGAGGTTTTTTTAATGAATGGATTGATAGGTGTGGCTGTATCAGCACCAGCTTATCAGCAAAGAGGAGTCATTTAATGTGAAGACCTGGACTCTTCGCTTGACTCTATGCATTCTCCCACATCTTGGGAGAAGCCCCAGGCTTTCTCCATGCATTTGCCTCTTTTCTCCTTAGAAATCACTAGAATAACAAGTGACTAATTATCTGGAGATCCAAGAAAAACACTGGTAGGGCAGCCTGATTTTCCTTGGTTTCTACTGAGAGGTCTCTACTTCTCTCCCAGACACAGTGTTTAATGAGTTCCCTGGGGTTGGTGCCTGGGGAGGCTGCCTACATGAGGTAGGGTGAGGTCTCATACAGGACAGTCAGATAGTTCTAAGCACACACCTTATCCCTTAACATCTGATGCAACTGAAGCAGTAAGGTGGTGGATGACTGGGGATGAAAGAAAGAATCATGATTCCGGTGCCTGGGGCTACACTGAGGAGTCACCCCTCTGGAGGAAGCAAAAAAGCAGCAACTTCAGTTGCTGATAACCTTATCTCTAGACTGAAGTAACAATCACACATGCCCCACACACCCAACATTGCAGGTCTTGACTCAACCTCTCACCAGAAGCTGGGGCTTTTTCCTTTTCTTGGCCTGATATGAACATTCCTTCTATGCTCCAAACCCTCCATTCCTCTGCTAGACATCAGGACCAACAAGGCTGAGGAGAAGGTGCTTGGATCTTCCAAAGGCCACTGGAGCTTACCAACCCTTACCTGAGTAAGTAACTGGTATCCCCAACCATACCCCACCTAGATGTTTCTAACCGGGAGTGTCAGAAACCTACAAATACATTCATTTTTACAGAGAAGGAAAATGAGCTGCCCAATTACATGCAACATGTTAATGCCACAGGTAGGACTACAAGCCAGGTCATGTGACCCTTACCACCCTGCCTCCATTACTTTTTGTCTCAGACTCCTCCATGTGCCTCTGTTTCTCTTCTCCATTCACAAAAAAATGGAAGGATTTGTGATGAATGTGTGAGACTCCAAGCAAAGAGACTGACATTTTCAGAGGAATTGTGTAGCTGCTTGGATGCTGGGGGTAAAAGTTCAGCCTCTGTCATCCCAGCCTGGCTTCATAGTGTCCCCAAAGCCAGTCTTGCACTAAAGAGAACCCACATCAGTGGCCTTACCCCAACTTCAGAGTAGCAGGGGACAAAGGCTGTGGGAAAGGCTGAAACAAGAAAAGGTAAGGGAGGAGAAAATTCCTAAGACCTGGGCCGTCATACCAGCTCTGCTGTGAATTCATGGTGCAGTATTAAATGACCAACTTCCATGTGCTATATATACGCAATGAAATATTACTCGGCCATAAAGAAGAATGAGATCTTGCCATCTGTGACATGGATGGACCTAGAGGGTAATACACTAAATGAAATACATCGACAGAGAAAGACAAATACCAGATGATTTCACTTACATGTGGAATCTAAGAAGCAAAACAAACAAACAAAAAAGCAGAAAAATACTTATAAATACAGAGAACAAAGTGATGATTACCAGAGGGGAGGGGAGTTGGGCAAAGAGCCAAATGGGTGAAAGGGAGTAGGAGATACAGGTTTCCAGTTATGGAATGAATAAGTCATGAGGATGAAAGGCACAGCCTAGGGAACACAGTCAATGGTACTGTAATAGCAATGTAACTGGTGACAGATGGTAGCTACACTTACTGTGAGCATAGCATGGTGTATAGGGTTTTTGAATCACTATGTTGTGCACCTGAAACTATTGTAACATTGTGTGACAATTATACTTCAATATAATAAATACATAAATGACCAGCTTCCTTCTTTGGGTTTCAATTGGCCCTCTGCAAATTGATCTTGTAGATTAGAATTTCAGTTTTGACACTTTTCTTTAGCACTGAGAGCATGTCTTCAAAATCATCCTTTTTTTAAAATCTGTAAAACACATGAAAGCAGAATTTTTCTGGGTAAAGAGGAAGATCCTGGGACTCCTTAGTCTCTATTCACACTCTACCTCGCTGGTGACAGGTCTGTCACATGGGAGTGTTGGTCATGGTATGGAGGAAGAGGGTGACTGGAGATGAGGGAAAACTTGAGGCTGTGTCCTGGAGGGGTTAGGCCAGAGGAGGCAGGAGATAGTTGACATGGAAAAGTGAAGACGCAGGCAGACATGGTCCCTGTCTTCAAACACCTGTAGGGATAACTTGGTATCTGTTGACCTCTGTGTCCCCAGGACCTACCATGAGTGCTGGCCTACCATGACTCAAAAAGTACTTACTGAATACTTAACAAATCAAAAACTCCACAAGTAAAAGAAGAGCAAAATTGTGGTCACTTGTTACAACTGAAATCAGTTAAGAAAGGATATTGGAAGTATGAGGTTTAGAATTCTTGACTCTTGGCTTTAATACCAAAAAAGGTAACTATAGCTCAATATAACTCCATGGATAAAAATTGGAAAGCAGTGAGTTTCCTGTCACTAGATGTAGTCAAGCTGGATGACCACCATCAGGGCTACTGCAAGTTTCCTGCCCTGTGGTGGTTTGGAAGTGATGATTGCTGAGTTTTCTTCTGACTCAGGTTATTTAGATCTCTACGTATTTCTTCGGGCACTTTCTGAACATTAATTATGCGCCAGTTTCCTAAGGCTTACACACACAAATCCATTAAATAATCTCAAAGAACAGAAATAATTACAGCTGGGATTTATCAGGAGTTTATTCTGTCCCACTTATATTATTAACTGATTTCATATGCATATTATGAGAATCCTCATAACTGTCTAGAGGCAAATCCTACTATATAATTCTTGTTTCCTAAATCAGAAAATTAAGGTTTAAGGTTAAGCAGCTTGCCCCAAGTCACTCTCCCAAAATCGGGTGAGGCTAGGGCTTGAGCCCAGGACTGTCTGATGAGTCCTCAATCCTAGCCACAAGGCTACTCAGTGGAGTTTGCTGCTGGACCCAACCCAGTCACACCCCACATGGTCCTGAGATTAAGAGGTCCTGTTACACTCTCCTCAATCCCCTCTCTGCTGTCGTTACTTGGCTTCCTTTTAAAAAAAAAAATNCTAGCCACAAGGCTACTCAGTGGAGTTTGCTGCTGGACCCAACCCAGTCACACCCCACATGGTCCTGAGATTAAGAGGTCCTGTTACACTCTCCTCAATCCCCTCTCTGCTGTCGTTACTTGGCTTCCTTTTAAAAAAAAAATTTTAGGGGCGCCTGGGTGGCTCAGTTGTTAAGCGTCTGCCTTCGGCTCAGGGCATGATCCTGGCGTTCTGGGATCAAGCCCCACATCAGGCTTCTCCGCTATGAGCCTGCTTCTTCCTCTCCCACTCCCCCTGCTTGTGTTCCCTCTCTCGCTGGCTGTCTCTATCTCTGTCAAATAAATAAATAAAATCATTTTTTAAAAAAATAAAAATTTAAAAAAATTTTAAAAAAATTTTAGTGAGAACACTTAATGTGAGGTTTATCCTCAACAAATATTTAAGTGTACAACACATAATTATTGACTATAAATCCCATGTTGTAAAACAGATCTTTAGAGCGTATTCATCTTGCTTAACAGAAACTTTATGTCCATTGATTGTAACTCCTCATTGCCCCCTGCCCCTACCTCTGGAAACCACCATTTCCCTTTCTGACTCTATGGATTTGACTATTTAAGATATATCATGTAAGTGGAATTACAAAGTATTTTTTCTTCTGTGGCTGCCTTTTTTTGCTTAGCCTAAGTTCCTTAAAATTCTTCCACATTGTCACATCTGGCAGAATTTCCTTCAATTTTAAGGCTGAACAGTATTTCATTGGTAGATATATAACACATTCCACTCATCTGTCAACAGACAGTGAAGTTGTTTCCACACCTTGGCCGTTATGAATAATGCTGTAATGAACATAAAGTGCTAATATCTCTTCAAAATAGTTATTTCAATTTTTTTGGCTATATACCCAGAAGTGGAATTGCTGGAGCATACGGTAATTCTATTTTTTAAATTCTTGAACCTCCATACAGGTTTTCCATAATGGCTGTGCTAATTTACATTCCCACCAAAAACGTAGAAGGGTTCCTTTTCTCCACATCCTTGCCAATACTTGTTGTCTTTTGTTTGTTTGACAATAGCCATTATCCCTGATAATGAGTGATGTTGAGCATCTTTTCATATACCTGTTGGCCATTTGCATATCTTCTTTGGAAAAATGTCTATTCAAGTCCTTAACCCATATTTTCACTGGGTTATTAGGTTTCTTACTATTGAGTTGTAGGAGTTCAATCATTTGCTTCTTAATTGGAAACTTCTTGGGCAAGGCCCTTGATACTACCTCACACACGCACCTACGCCATCATCACGCCCCCTTGCCTCTTGCTGTCCTCTTCATTTTCTCCCGCTGTCTCAGCTCAGAAGCAGCCTGCCTTGGAACCAAGGAGGATGCACAGAGATAGTCATAGGAATGAGGGTGCTGTAGCAAACCAGTCTCTTGCCCCACATCAAAAGACATGAGTAAGTCCAAATACTGGATGAAGAAATGTCATCTGGCTTTGCTGAGCTATTTGAAACCATAAATGAAATAAGTCAATCAGAGAAAGACAAATATCAGATGATTTCACTCATATGTGAAATTTAAAAAGCAAAACAGAGGATCATAGGGGAAGGGAGGGAAAAATAAAACAAGACGAAATCAGAGACAGACAAACCATAAGTGACTCTTTTAACTATAGGAAACAAACTGAGGGTTGCTGGAGGGGAGGCGGAGTGGGGGGATGGGGGTAACTGGGTGACAGGCATTAAGGAGGGCACTTGATGTGATAAGCACTGGGTGTTATATACAACTGATGAATCACTGAATTCTACCTCTGCAACTAATCATACACAATGTTAATTAACTGAATTTAAATAAAATTTTAAAAAAACAATATTCACCTTAAAAACAGCAACAACAACAACAAACCACTCTCAGTGACCTGGTTGTGGGAAGACTGTCAGCATTATCCATCACTTACCCATCACTGCTGCAGAAAACACTCTACAAAGCAGGAAACCCACTGGAATCTCTGTCCGTTCCACTTCTCTGACCAGGAAATTCTAATATTGCCTGTCTGGCACCTCTCCAGAAGCTAGGACGTTACTCTCCTTTCTATGATCACCTTAACCATTTCACACACACTTACTTCCTCACTTTTTTTTGTCTTAACTAGCTAGACCAGGTAGTATATATTAAATATGAGGATTATTATTTTCCATTCTCATATATTACTTTACATATTATTTATACAATTACCAATGATACAGCACCTGCTCATTTACAAACCACTTTTCAGATGTGTTCCTTCATTTGATGCCCACAACATTCTGATGGAAATGCTGTTGTACCTCTCTCGTTTTTCCATGAGAAAAATAAGAAAGGCACAAAGATCTTCCAAGGGAAACAGCTGGTAAGTAACTACACCAGGACTAAAACCAAATCCTGGACTGTTTCCACTAATTCTCCTGATCCAAAGTATCTAATTCTGGCCACCTATGCAACATGCCCCATCATTGAAGTTGCTGTCAAAGTTGTCCATTCTGAGTTTATACTGTTAGCAAATACATAACAGACAGAGAGGTAATATAGCATAATGGCAAAGAACAAGACCCTAAGGCCAAACTGCTTGGGTTGGAAATACAGCCACTTACTAATAATATGATCTTGAGCAAGTTACTGAGCAGTCTCTAATAAATCTACAGTTCGGTTTCCTCATCTGTATACTGTCAGAGTTCTTATATGGATTAATCATGATACAGTATCTAGCACATGTAAATACTCTCAATGTGTTCAGTATTTGCATATAGCACCTGCTACATGGATATGGTGGTGAGCTGGGGATACAGTGTTTAACAGCCAGATGGGTCCCTGCCCTCCCTGAAGTGGTAGCCTGGGCCTCCCCGAGTTAATGGTGTCTCTCTGTGCCCTTCCTAGTAGGAGAAATCATTTGGTCCTAAGTTCCAAGCACTTGGGAGAAAAAAAGATACTTCAGAAGCCCATGCTTCTGTATCTTAGAAAAATGCCTAGAGAGATGCAGACAATATGGGTCCTTTCCAACATTGCAAAGTATTTTATTTCCGTGCTTTAAACGGGGGGGGGAAAATCATTGGTACTCAGTGCTCTTGAGTATAGACTTCCTCTCACTCATCTTCCCTTACCTGTTTCTCCCTTTACCTGGAATCACTGATGCACATCTGCAAATCTCTCCCTGAGTTCTGCTCTGGCACTAATCCTGACCCTAGGCAAGGTGAACATTAGGAGCCCAAGGCCAGGAACATAGTGACTGACTCAGGATCAAGTCATTCTGGCCAAGAGCCAGGTTTTGATCCTAAGGACGAATGGCAGGTAATGGATTTCTGATTGTGGCCCACAGCAGCCAAGTTTCTGCCTTTGTAACTGCTGAGCAGAGCCACAATTCCTTCCAAACTGGATCCTGCTTTGTTCCTTCTGTATCTTGCTTCTCTGCACCTATTTCGAAGGTAAGAATCCAGTTCCTGAAGCCCAGAACTTTGCTATCTAGTCCTTCAGTATTGTCTGCACCTTTTATATAATTCTCATGCTCAGACAAGCACCTATGACTCTACTCCACCCTAATCTACTGTCAGGATATGCACCTGTTACTCCTGTTAGGACTTTCTTAATGCCACCCACTTGCATGCAATAAGGAGGGAACATACTGCATGGTGCACTGGGTGTTATACACAAGTAATGAATCATGGAACTTTACATCAAAAACTAGGGATGTACTGTATGGTGACTAACATAATATAATTTTTTAAATATTTTTAAAAAATAAAAAATAATTAAAAAAATAAAAAATGAAAAATAAAAAGTAAAAAGTAAACAAACAAACAAAAGTTTAACCAAACCAGACAGAAGCCCTCCCACTGTCAGAAAGTAGTCTGCCCTCATGCCATATAGTTTCACCTCCTGGGGGATTGTAGCCTTTCCAGTTTCATGACACTCCTGATAGGTTATTCCAACACCCAAACCCATTCTGCAAGCTTTTCCCAAAGAGGTTGGAGCTAAGAATACGTCCTCTAGGATATATATCTGTCTTTTCTTCAGGGAGAAGTTAAGATCTTCTGATATCCATTTTTAGAAGCCAAACAGAGAAATCCTGGCCAAAACAGAATAGTCTGAGGAGGTAAATTTCATCATTTCTGCCTTCACGATGAAGAAATGAAAGTTCAGGAGGTGACTTTGTGCTCTGTGTAAATCAGTGACAGAGGCAGAATGGAAAGCCAGAAAGCTGTGACACCAAAATCCATACTCCCATCAACTATACCAGCCACTCATAGGAAGTTATAGCAACTGGAGACTCCAACCTAGGACACGTGCCTAAAATTCCTTTATATTTTCTACTTGCAGGATAACAATGTCAAGGGGAAACCAGAGTCACATCACTGAATTCCTCCTCCTGGGACTGACCAGTGACCCCAAAGAGCAGGGGTGGCTCTTTGCCAGCTTCCTCGTCATGTATCTGGTCAACGTGGCTGGCAACTCACTCATCATTGCAGCCATCTGGGGGGATGCCCACCTCCATACTCCCATGTACTTCTTCCTCTCCAACCTATCTTTTGTGGACATCTGCTTTACAAATGTCATTGTGCCAAGGATGCTAGCAAACATGTTGAGCAAGAACAAGAAGGTTCCCTTTGCCCAGTGTCTCACACAGATGTATTTCTTTGTGACCTGTGCAATCACTGACAGCTTCCTCCTGGCTGCCATGGCTATTGACCGCTACATGGCCATCTGTAACCCGCTGCATTACACCACAACCATGAGCCCCCGGCGCTGTCTCCTGCTGGTGATGGCATCCTGGGTGCTGTCCCACCTCCACTCACTCACCCACACGATTCTCATGGCCCGCCTAACCTTCTGTGGGCCCAACGTCATCCACCACTTTTTCTGTGACGTCCAGCCACTGCTGACACTCTCCTGCTCTGACACCTCCATCAATGAGCTTTTGGCCTTCACAGAGGGCTCCTTTGTGATCATGAGTCCCTTCATCTTGATCATTGTCTCTTATGTTTTTATCACCCGTGCTGTTCTGAGGGTCCCTTCCAGGGGAGGCAGGTACAAGGTCTTCTCCACCTGTGGATCCCACCTCACGGTTGTGGCACTATTCTATGGGACTGCCATTTCTGTGTACATTCGCCCTTCATCCACCTACTCAGTGACAAAGGACCGTGTGGTCACTGTTATTTATACAGTGGTAATCCCCATGCTGAACCCTTTTATCTACAGTCTTAGAAACAAGGACATGAAACGAGCCTTGGGAAAGCTGACTAGGAGAAAAGAATAGAATACGAATATTCAGCTCCCTCTAGGAGTTTACTCATTGATCCAATAATTAAAGGTTAAGCACCTATGACCTGTAGGTACTACGTTTAATTCTGTGAGAAAGCAAAATAAATCATCACTTCTGTCCTCAAAAATACTTATAGTCTAGTTATCAGAAAGGAAAAGACTGCCAACAGCTTACTGTAATCAGAATTTGACTTTCTTTTTCATAAAATTAAATATAATAATGATAAATATCTTAATAGATTATAAAATAATTCCCCAACTCCTCCCTCTTCTTTTATCTATTCCTTTTTATAATCTCTAGTTCATGAATCTTATGTAAATTACCAGTGTAAGCCAATATGTTTAGCCATAAAAAAATAAGGAAGAAATGCTTCTCAATGTGTATTTTCAATGGTTTAGTCATATGGTTTAATGTTCCTACCAAATAAGTCATCAATTCTACACATGGTTCCCTTGGACCTGCACAGATTTGCTTAGTAAAATACAATACAAATATAAATATAATAAAGCTCTAACCACTCTATAGCCGTTTACTTCATGGTCTAAGGGGGTAATGGACTAACCTGGAGTGGTAAAAAAGCTCTAGAATTCTAAGTCAAGAAACCCTAAATTAGGTCACAACTTGGCCTTCCCAGTTTTGTAAAGAAGGTTATCACTCTAAGTCTCATTTCCTTCAATGACAAAATAGGCATCTGTGTGGAGTCGATCCTAGAAAGGGGAGTCAGATACAAAAATGGGTGATGAGAGTATCCTCAAGGAGGGGTGATTTGGTGTGTCCTGAATCCAAGTAGCGTGAAGAGGGCAAACCTGTTGGGAGCCTAGCTTTTGAAGATGCAGTGGATTCCAGGATTGGAACAGAGAAAGAATAAGATGATCCTGGAACATCTTGTGATTGAATGCAAGAAAGTGCCTGGAAAATGGTGGGAACATATCAAAAGGACATAGAAGCAATAAATTATAACTCACTGAATAAAGTAAGAAACATGAGTCCATACCAATACAGGTAAATGAACAGATGGGAAGAATTTTGATGAGGAATGGGATAGTTAGATCATTTCATAAAATATTTGTTGCTAAGAGGAAAAGTAACTTCACAAAGAAGTCTGTCAGAGGCCACTTTAATCAAGTAATCAAAATGAACATCAACATTAATGGGACAATTCAAAATCACGTACCACCTGATAAAATGCAAAGAGGAGAATAAAATATCACTTCTATGATATTCCTGCCAAACATGGATAGCCTGAACCTAGTCATGAAGAAGAAAAAATAAACCAGATTGAGGGACATTCTAGAAAACAAGTGCCCCATAATATTCAAAGATGTCAAGTGTATGAAAGTCAACGAAAGTTGGCGGGATTATGCCAGACCGAGGGAAACAAGTTAAATGTAATACAGGATTCTGAACTGGATATTTTTATTATTCCTTTTGCTATGAAGACATTATGGGGACAAGCAGTGAAACCTGATGTGGTAGATATGGTAATATATTAATGTTAATTTCCTGATTTCCTGATTTTAATGGTTTTATTGTGGTTACAGAGGAGAAAGTCTTTGTAGGAAATACATACTAAGGAAGGGAGATATGTCACCAGACTGTTAGCTTAATCTTAAATGTTTTGTGTCATAATTGCATTTTTCTGTAATTCTGAGATTGTTTCAAAATTTTAAACAATACTTTAATCCACTAAAGATCTTCAATGTCACAAGAATGTCAAACCTAGTGACCATTTCTGAAGAAAATGAAATATTGAGATACATATTATCATTGTCATAAAAATTTATTTCCATGAAATAAAGATGTGGTAAATATTTTACAGCAAATTATTGTATCCTATCAATTTTGCATAGTAATAAAACTTTCAGTTATTTTAAGTTCAATCATTTTATTCATTTACATAGTGTGTTGGATTGACTTATCAACTTTCCAAGGACTCTAGAACTATATTTCCCAGAATTCCCTTCTCTCTATGGTTCTGGGATAAAGTTTGCCAATAAAGGAGGTTGTATGATATTTGGAACACAGAAGTGAAGTGGAAGGCACTGTTCCCTGGAACTGAATGCAGCTAAATGTGTGGACACACTAAGAATTTATAATAGCTCCTCAACAAACACATAAAACCACCTGCTTTGCAACTGCAGACTAAGACACTTGGTGGGAACTTATCAGAGATTCTCAAGAGTTATGGCATCTTTGAGACAAGCCTTTGAGAACCACCTGCTTTGTCAAAAACAAGACAACAGGCCCAAAATGGAGTCATTTATTCTAAGTCTTGTGTCACCAAACGGGGGTTAACTTAATTACGATTTTGGCTCTCCCAGAAATGGAATCTTACATCAGTCAACCAGGAATCACCTGATCAGCACTGGTTAGGTAATACACCAGAGAGATCCCTGCCATCCCCTAAAGGAAAGCAACTTTGCACTAACTGACCCACTTTTTACTTTTTTTTCTTCTCTTTCTTTTTTTTGAAAGAGAGTTGACACACAATGTAACATTAGTGTCACCTTTTTGTCTAGTGTAACTTCCTGGTTCCTGTTCCCTTCTGCCTATACAAGTCTTTCATCTTGTACAGCTCCTCAGAGCTTGTTTCTATCTGCTAGATTGAGTGCTGCCCAATCTGAATTGATTTTTGCTCAAATAAATTTAAAATTTTAATATGTCTCCACTTATTTTTATTTTTTTAAGTTTTTATTTAAATTATAGTTAGTAAAACAGGCTAAGCCACTCCGGAAATCAGTATGTAGATTCCTCAAAAAGTTAAAAACAGAACTATCCTATGATCCAGCAATTGTACTACTAGGTATTTATCCATAGAATATAAAAATACTAAGGCAAAGGGATACAGGCACCCTCGTGTTTATAGCGGCATTATCTACAATAGCCAAATCATGGAAACAGCCCACTTGTTCATCCACTGATGAATGGATAAATATATATATATTTATTATATATTACTCAGCCATCAAAAAGAATGAAATCTTGTCATTTGATATGACATGGATGGAGCTAGATAGTATAATGCTAAGTGAAATAATTTGGTCAGGGAAAGACAAATACCATACGATTTCACTCACGTCTCAGTTTATTTTTAACAGGTGCTTCCGGCCAAGATCTTCATGTCAGTTTCTTTTACCTCTAGCAAAAGCTTCTCTGACCTACATAGGGTCCTCTCATTTTTTCAACAATTCTGTAAGCCTCAAATTATATTTTACTTATTATATCAGGAACACTGAGTTCCATGTTTTGATACACATTTGATACAATTTTTAGTACCAAAGATGGCACAAAAAAACCAGAAACTTAAATATGAGAATCTGGAATTGGTTATCCAATCTATTTAGATCTGAAGGTAATAATGACCTCCTTGGTAGTGGAAAATGGGACACAGTTAACCCATGGAGTCCATTAGCGCCACTGTTACAATCACTTGGGAGACCAAGCAGCCTTAGCAATAGAACATTATAATAGAAAGAAAGAGTATAAAAAGAGTGGAGTGGACTAACTGCTTCAGAATATAGCAGAGAACTTTGAGAAAGAATATGACAAGCTCAACATTTTATTTTTTTTTCAAAAGATTTTTTTTATTTTATTATTATATTATGTTAGTCACCATACAGTACATCCCCGGATTCCAATGCAAAGTTCGATGCTTCATTAGTTGCGTATAACACACAGTGTACCATGCAATATGTGCCCTCCTTACTACCCATCACCAGTCTATCCCATTCCCCCACCCCCCTCCCCTCTGAAGTCTTCAGTTTGCTTCTCATAGTCCATAGTCTCTCATGTTTCATTCCCCCTTCTGATTACCCCCCCTTTCTTTATCCCTTTCTTCCCCTACTGATCATCCTAGTTCTTATGTTCCCTAGGCGAGAGAAACCATATGATAATTGTCTTTCTCTGCTTGACTTATTTCACTTAGCATTATCTCCTCCAGTGCCGTCCATGTTGCAGCAAATGTTGAGAATTCGTTCTTTCTGATAGCTGAGTAATATTCCATTGTATATATGGACCACAGCTTCTTAATCCAGTCATCTGTTGAAGGGCATCTCGGCTCCTTCCATGATTTGGCTATTGTGGACAATGCAGCTATGAACATTGGGGTGCATATGGCCCTTCTCTTTACTACGTCTGTATATTTGGGGTAAACACCCAGTAGTGCGACGGCTGGGTCATAGGGTAGCTCAATTTTCAACTTTTTAAGGGACCTCCACACTGTTTTCCAGAGTGGCTGTACCAACTTGCATTCCCACCAACAATGTAGGAGGGATCCCCTTTCTCCACATCCTCTCCAACAATTGTTGTTTCTTGCCTTGTCTATCTTTGCCATTCTAACTGGCGTAAGGTGGTATCTCAGTGTGGTTTTGATTTGAATTTCCCTGATGGCTAATGATTTTGAACATTTTTTCATGTGTCTGTTAGCCATTTGTATGTCTTCATTGGAAAAGTGTCTGTTCATATCTTCTGCCCATTTTATGATTTGTTTATTTGTTTCTCGTGTATTGAGTTTGAGAAGTTCTTTGTAGATCTTGGATACCAGTCCTTTATCTGTGGTGTCCTTTGCAAATATATTCTCCCANGCTTCTGCACAGCCAAGGAAACAGTCAAAAAAACTAAGAGACAGCCCACGGAATGGGAGAATATATTTGCAAAGGACACCACAGATAAAGGACTGGTATCCAAGATCTACAAAGAACTTCTCAAACTCAATACACGAGAAACAAATAAACAAATCATAAAATGGGCAGNCAACATTTTATATTTCAAGCTCAAGACATGAGCAGAAAGCTAAAAGCTTTGATGATTTTCCTGATTAAAAAAAAATCCCTTCTTTCTTCTGTCACAGGATCAAGATTTATAAAAAGCAAACCCAGAATCTTACCCTGTAGGTGACTGGATTATAATGCAAATCAACAGGCTAGATGGGTGATGGGGATTAAAGAGGGCACTTATTGTGATGAGTACTGGGTGTTGTATGTAAGTGATGAATCACTAACGTCTACTCCAGAAACCAATTTTGCACTGTATGTTAACTAACAAAATTTAAATAAAAAGAAAAAAACACAAAAACAAACAAACAAAACAATGCAAATCAAATTTACAGCCTTGTCATTTATGTTAAAGTCAGGGCATTTCTTGGGAAAGAATGATTTCCTGAAAATTGGAATGGGAAAATTTTGGTCGATGGTGATGAATCGGAGTACTTGGAAGCCCCAAATGTCTGAGCCTCCTTTGCCACTTATACATAGTCTTTTCTCCTCTCTCTGGGGAAGTTATCTGCCCCTTGCCATAACAGGCTGGAATAATTCCTCCTGAGACAGTCCTCAAGGTAAGCATGGTTACTATACTGGTTAAGAGAGATCAAAAATCAGAATGCATATATGCCGATGACCTATAAAGTCATCAGCAGCAGCTAATTAATTATGGTGTCACTAGGACTAAAATAGATAGTAGCCCACTAAAGTCTTACCTGTTTTGTATAAGAAAAAACCTCAAGGTCTGGTAAACCAAGAACTAACTTAAATCATACAATATAACTTAAATCATAGCTCCTCACCAATTCCAACTCTTGAGCCAGGTCATAGACCCAGGGCCAAAAAAACAAAAGTATATTATAAATCTTCCAAGGAGCCTTCCCCAGAGAGACCTATAGCCATATACCAGGTTTACCGTGCATTGGAAAAGGAAATACCTGGATTGTAGGAAATGACTAGATGCTGTCTCTTAACTGACATTAATTCCCCCAAATCCAAAACACCACTGTGGCTGACTGTCAGAGTGAGGCTTATGAAGGTCAGGTTGGTGATCATTGTATTTTAGATACAATTAAGTTTTAGATCAGATCCATCTCACAGTAAACCCAACTGAAGGTGAAAACAGGATTCACCAACATTGAGGGAGAAAAATATTGTTTAGTGGTTGTGGTAGGCTGAAAAATGGCTTCTGAGGGTATCTAAGTCCTTCCTAATTCTCAGAACCTATGAATATGTTAACTTATACGGCGCAAGGCATTTTGCAGGTGTGATCAAGTTAAGGATTCTGAGATGGGACGATTATTCTGGATTATGCAGGTGGGCCCACTGTGAACACAAAAGTCCTTATACGAAGGATACAGGAGGATCAGACAGAGAAGTAGGTGTGAGGATGGAACCAAGAGATTGGAGTGATCTGAGAAAGGGCCACGAGCTGAGGAATGCAGGTGACCTCTAAAAACTGAAAAAGGTAAGGAAAGAGACTCTCCACAGAAGCCTCCAGAAGGAACACAGCCCTGCTGACACTATAAATTTGGACTTCTGACTTCTCAAACTATAAGAGAATATATCTGAGTTATTTTAAACCACTGAGTTTGTGGTGTTTTGTTATAGCAGCAACGGAAAATTAATACAGTCGTCAAGAGCATGGGCTCTGGTTAAACAGCTCTGAGTTTGAATCCTAGCTCTACCAGTTAACAGCTCTTCGATCTAAGGAAAGTCACTTCACTCTGAACTTTCTTCACAAGTAATATGGGTAAAATACCCAAAATGATTCAGGCAAGAGTCATTAACCTGAAGCTAAGCTAAAACCATTAAGTAGAAGGTTGCTGGGGGAAAAGGGGGTAGCCAAACTGTCTCAATCTCACCCCACTGATTACTTACTAATTTATAAAGGAGGAATTTTGCATGTACAATGATAGATCTGCTGGTTACTGTCTTAACGAAGTAATCAAACTCACATGAACACTAGGAGAGCCCGACATTGGGTTCCTACTGATGTGATGTAGCAAGAGCCACACAAGATCTCCTGTGAAGTATTCTGGTCAAATGTTTAACCTAGGGGCACCTGGGTGACTCAGTCGGTTAAGCATCTGCCTTCGGCTCAGATCAAGATCTCAGGGTCCTAGGATTGAGCCCCATGTCAGGCTCCCTGCTCAGTGGGGAGTCTGCTTCTCCTTCTCCCTCTTACCCCCCCTTCATGTTCTCTCTCTCAAATAAATAAAATCTTTAAAAAACATGTTTAACCTAAGTTGAATCATGTGCAAAAAATCAGACAAACAGAGAATTTGCAACATTCTGCAAGGCGACTGGGCTGGACTCTTTAAGAAGAGACGTCATCAGGAAAAACAAACAAACATAAGTGGGAATGTTGTCCTCTTGTTGGAAGAGACAAAAGAAACAGAACAATCCAATGCAATGCATTCACCTTGACCAGAGTCCAGATAGGAAAACTTGGACCCTTGCATACTGGATGACATGTAGAATTTGTGTTCACTTTCTTGGTTACAATTGTTTTGGGGTTCATGGGAGATGCCTGCTGATGTACCTAAAGGGGAAATGGTATGTTGCCTTCAACTTACTCTCAATAGCCCACAAAAAATAAATTGGCAATAGAAAGGAATGAAACAAATGTGCCAAAAGCTTAACAACCGGTGGATCTGTGTGAAGGATATATGAGTGTTTGTTGTAATATTCTTTCCATTTTTATGTGAATTTGAAATTTTTCCACATAAAAATTTGGAAACAAAAACATAAGTTAGATCATATCACTCCTCTGCTCAAAACCCCACAATAACTCAATGGCTTTACAATGCACTCAGAGAAAGAAGCAAGTCCTTCTAACAGCCTATCAGATTCTACGTGTTCTGGCCTCCCCATACCTCTCTGCCTTCTCACCCTACTGGCCCCTTCTCTTTTTTCAGATTTTACTTAAATTCAAGTTAGTTAACATATAGTGTATTATTAGTTTCAGAGGTAGAGTTGAGTGATTCATCAGCTGCGTATAACACCCAGTGCTCATTACATCACCTGCCCTCCTTAATGTCCATCACACAGTTACCCCATACCCCCACCCACTGCCCACCCAGCTACCCTGTTTGTTCCCTATAGTTAAGAGTCTCTTATGGCTTGCCTCCCTCTCTGTTTTTGTCTTAGTTTTCCTTCCCTTCCCCTATGTTCATCTGTTTTGTTTCTTAAATTACACATGTGAGTGAAATCATATGGTATTTGTCTTTCTCTGACTGACTTATTTCACTTAACATAATACACTCTACTCCCATCCATATTGCTGCAAATAGCAAGATTTCATTCTTTTTGATGTCTGAGTAATATTCCACTATGTATATATACTACATCTTCATCCATTCATCAGTCAGTGAACATCTGGGCTCTTTCCACAGTTTGGCTATTGTGGACAGTGCTGCTCTAAACATTGGGGTGCATATCCCCAATGTTCATAGCAGCACTGTCCACAATAGCTAAATCGTGGAAGGAACTGAGATGCCCTTCAACAGATGACTGGATTAAGAAGATGTGGTCCATATATACAATGGACAATATTACTCAGCCATCAAAAAGAACAATTTCTCAACATTTGCTGCAACGTGGATGGCACTGGAGGAGATAATGCTAAGTGAAATAAGTCAAGCAGAGAAAGACAATTATCATATGGCTTCACTCATTTATGGAACATAAGAAGTAGAAGGATCGGTAGGAGAAGAAAGGGATAAAGAAAGGGGAGGTAAACAGAAGGGGGAATGAACCATGAGAGACTATGGACTCAAGGAAACAAACTGAGGGCTTCAGAGGGGAAGGGGGTGGGGGAATGGGATAGGCTGGTGATTGGGTAGTAAGGAGGGCACGTATTGCATGGTGCACTGGGTGTTATACACAACGGATGAATGACGGAACTTTACATCAAAAACCAGGGATGTACTGTATGGTAACTAACATAATATAATAAAAAATATTATTATAATTTTAAAAAATCATTTGAGTAAAAAGGGGCACAAGAATATGCTTGGATGATGACAATTTCTGTCTTGATTGTGGTGGTGCTTATATGATTGTATACATTTTTAAAACTCAGAACTCTGCACAAAAAAAGAATGAATTTACTGTATGTAAGTTGTACCTCAATAAAAAATAAAATAAGGGAAAAAATAAATATAAAAAATCTTAAAAAATAAATAGAATAAAGTAAAATAAATAAATAAATAAATAAACAAACAAACATTGGGGTGCATAAATAGTAGGATAAATACCTAGTAGTGCAATTGCTGGGTCATAGGGTAGCTCTATTTTTAATTTTTTAAGGAACCTCCATACTGTCTTCCAGAGTGGCTGCACCAGTTTGCATACTCACCAGGAGTGTAAGAGGGTTCCCCTTTCTCTGCATCCTTGCCAACACCTGTTGTTTCCTGAGTTGTTAATTTTAGCCATTCTGACCAGTGTAAAGTGGTATCTCATTGTGGTTTGGATTTATATTTCCCTGATGATGAGTGACATTGAGCATTTTTTCATGTGTCTGTTAGCCATTTGTATGTCTCCTTTGGAGAAATGTCTGTTCATGTTCTATTCCTATTTCTTGACTTCCTATTTCTTTTTTTTATTTTTGGGGTGTTGAGTTTTATAAGTTCTTTATAGATTTTGGATACTTCTTTTGGCCCCCTTCTTCACCTACTTCCCTCCAAAAACACTGATCTCTGGTGTTCCTTAAATAAACATGGATGGCTTCCATCTCAGGCCCTTTGAATTCACTATTTCTGCTGTCTGAAATGCTTTTTCTGCAGATACTCACACACATCAACACTTCTGTCTCTCTCTAAATTCAGATCTTTTTCAAATGACACTCAAAAGCCTTGGCTTTTTCCTCCTGTGAGCACAGCTATTCCACATTTCCCAGGCTTTCTTAGAGTTAAATATGGCCAAGGAACTGAGTTCTAGCCAAAGGAATATAGGTGGGAAAAATGCACATCACTTTTCAGCCTGGCTCGTTACTGACACTGAGTAAATAACATGTGCTTGATAATCATGAGATGAGCCTTGACTGGTAATGTCACAACCGTAGAATTGTGCGAAGCTGGTCGAAGGGTATAAAGTTTCAGTGATGAGAGATGAATAAATTCTTGAGATCTAATTTAGGGCATAGTGACTACAGTTAATGATACTGTATCGTACATTTGAAATTTGCTAAGAGGGTAGATCTTAAGTGTTCTCACCAGACACACAAAAATGGTAACTATGTGAGGTGATGAGTCTGTCAATTAGCTTGAGTGTGGCAATCATTTCACCATGCATACATATATCAAAACATCAAGTAGTATACCTTAAATATATACAATTGGTATTTGTCAACTATACCTCAATAAAGCTGAGAAATAAGAATTGTTTGAAATCATTTTTCTGAGTTGAAGTGAATTATAATACCTGACAAATGATTAAAAACTTTAGCTCATAAACACTGAAGTGTTCATTAGACTCCAGATGTGTCTGTCATTCTCCTTGGCAAATAAGTTGTAAACCAGATGAATGAGAGGTCAAAAGGAGACTAGAGCAGCTGGTCCTGCAAAGCTAGGAGAAGGAGAATGTTTACAATGGGTGAGGAGCCGAGTACTTGTCATCACAGGGTACAAGGAAGAGAATAAGGCTAGAACAATCCCAAGCACCTGAACAAATCCTGGTGCTGCCTAAAGATGGATAGGGCAGAAGTGAGCTTTTCACCACAGGGGTGAACCAGAAAATGATGGATGATATGATAGAAAATTAATTGTCAAAGAGTGACCAGTGATATTTAAGATCTCACCCACTATGAATGCTTTACTACTCTAGACTAGAACAAGGGCTGAATATGCCGAGATTCACTAAGGGAAACAAAAGAGCCAAAACATGTAGCCTATTCATAGCCTCCCTGTTACTAGACCTTCCCAAGAATACTACTTGCCTGAATTGTGACCCATTATCTGTCACCTCCAAATACTTTATCTGCCCTGATAGCCTCCCATGATCACACCCTGCTTGTCCACGCAAGCATGGACTCTGCTCAAGTATGTGTCTCCTCTGTCTAGATCCATCTCTCTACTACTCTGAGTTTCTCAAAGTTCTCTGTATAACTTGGATTCACATTTGGCTGAAAGTAATGGAAAACATGACCACAATGGCTTAATCAATTGGGCGGGGAGTGTTTATATCCTACCCCCCCCCCAGAGATCAGAGGAGATGGCTGCTAGCATTAGGTCCATGCCTCAGTGATGTCAGATACGGTACATGACTCAATCTCTTGACTCTTCATTTGATGGCTACTTCAGATCCAACTAAAATAGTTAAAGGCAATAAAAAAGAGAAAGGGAAGGGATAGCAATGTATGACTTATGCTTACATCTTCTCATTGCCTGAGACTGACTCCTCCAGCTGAAATACTGGCTGAAAATCCAATGTATAATTTTTACAGCCTGTATTCTAAAGGTAGGTAAGGAGAAGGGGGATTGGATTGGGTACTGGGTGAACTGCTTCATCCCACTCTGATGTGTCCTGCCCTCCAAGAGTTGGTAATCTATCAAGGAAAATGAAGCAAGAACACAAATAAAAACATACCAGATAGAAAGGGAGTGTCCATGTGACTGTGGAAAAGCCAGCACTACATGAATCAAAGGAAATACCAAATGAGTCATATTTAAAGGTGAGTAACTATGGCAAGCTTTCACAGCAGAGGAAGGCTAGACTTGGAAGACAAAATTTTCCAAGAAAGCAAAGATGGAGAGGCTAGGTGGATTAGTGCCAGGTGAATGGCACGTGCAAATCCACATGGCAATTGGGTGCAAAGAATGGCAAGAAGTCAAGGATGGCTATGGCTTCAGGAAGTACTAATAGGTGATGAAAAATAGGAATAGGACTAGCTCATGGAAAGCTATGAATGGCAAGCTAAGGAGTTGAATTATTTTCAATAAATATAGCAAGCCTAACATTCCAGCTTCATCTCTGGTCACTCCAACATATTCATTCTAAACTCGAGTCACATGACTATTTTCAGATCCCCAGACATAGTATGTCTGCCTGCAAGGTGGTCCCTCTGCCATCAAAGTTCTTCCACAATTGACTCTTTGGCCATCTTTTACTTACACTTTCAGGAATCAGCTCAAGTGTCATTTCTACTCTAAATGCTTTTCTCAACCCATCTCTAACCCCCAGCTTCACCCGACCATAATTCAATGCTCATTCTTCCCTACCCTTAAGACTCCTACATATTCCTATTGTATAAGACTGATCACTCCATGTTGTAATGACATGTCTCTTTCCCCTCTAGAATGTATGAATAAGGACTCACCTGGTGTGACTGATTTCTTTATTCTAGCATCTAATATAGTACTGAATGAGTAAATGAACTGAAGGTTTTAATCAAAGGAGCAACATAACTAAATACAAAACCACTTTCAGAGTACTTTCTGGCTTTCTCATCCTGAGAAGCTGATGATACAATGGCTGCATTATATCAGATATGGTACGAGTCCCTCTTTAAGTCCCTCTGTTTGCTGTTCCTGGGCTTAATATATTCCTTTATCTGAAGTCTTAAAACACTTTATAAACATAATTATTGTTTTGGTAGCACAGCAACAAGAATTTATTCTGGTTTGGAATTACTTTTGAAATTCTTCACAAAAATTTTAAAAAGAAATATTATCCTTGTATATTACTTATTACTTCAACAGATGGTTTTGAATGCCCACTATGGGCCAGACTCTGTGCTAGATGTTGAGGGGATGCACTGGTATACTAAAAAGAGGATACGGCCCTACCTCTCAATGAGCCATTTCATCAGTAGAGGAAGAGTTTGGTCAGGATTACCAGAATGGAGGGAAAAGTAGATAAATTTGCAGGACATCTGAAGATGGTCTAGCACCTTAAAGGTGAAAATGAGAGGAAGCCATCAAAGACATTCGTAGCTGTAGTCTCCACATAACAAAGTAGAATACGTGTGGAATACAGGAGTGAGAGAACCCTGAATTTGAACTGCAGCACTTCCTAGTTATGGGACTTTGAGGAAGTTATTTAATAAGACTGAGCCTCACTTTTCCCTCATCTGCAAAAACAAGAACACTGCACTTGAAGAGTTACCAAAAAAAGACATATAAAATGTTACATAAGCATTTGATAAATTTATTATTATTATTATTATATGAATATATTCTTGACTTTATTTAATTCTCCAGGCAACCCGCTCTGCCATACAGGTACTAAAATCTAGATGACAAACCTAAAATTCAGAGAGGCTAAGAGTTTGCTCCAAATCATGACTACTCACTGAGCTGACTAGAACCCAAGAATCTTCACTCAAGATCCTTTCCATGGCACCACACATCATTCCCCAGCATCCCAGGGATGGCCCCAAGTCCAAGCCTTCTCCATTTACCTACCTCAATCTCCTCAAAATTACAATGGTAACAAGCCACTAATTATGTGAGATTCAAAGAAACTTGTCACCCTGGAATGCAGAGATTCCTTAGTCTCTACTGTTTTCCCCAAGGCTTCCTTCTTAATGAGCTCCCCTGGGGGCAGTGGATGGAAACACTGTCTGCCTCCTTGGGGTGATTTATGTGAAAGGCAATCACCTCCTTCCAGGTCTTCACCCTTCCTCATCATTTGAGTAAATTGGCAGATGCCAGTGATGGTAGCTGGGGATGGGAGAAAGCCTTGGGTTCCAGATGCCTGAGGCTACACTGAAAGACTACTTCTCTAAAGGAAGAGAAGTGTCTGAGACGACAATCACACTCACAACATTCAGGGTGTAGTGAGTTCTGTCAGCTCCCACACCAAGCCCGGATCTTGTCCTTCCTCACTTGATATGAAAGCTCTATCTCACCAGTCCGCATGTCCCCATTAATCACCAAGGCCAGTAAGGCTGAGGAGAAGATGCCTGGACTCTTGAATGGCCACCCTAGAGGTCACCGGCCCTTTTCTGAGTAAGTAGCTGTTATCTTCCACCCCATCCTTATGCCCAAATCCTACAAACCCTGGAGCATTAGAAACTAAGAAATCATTTTGTATGACATCCTACATCCTCTTTTTACAAGGACAAAATCCGAGACTCAGCACAGCTGAAACCACAAATCAGGTCAAATACCTAAGCTTCCAATGCCATGGTCTCCACACCCCTCTATTTCTCCTTCTCCATTTAATTAACACAGGAAAGATTTTTTAGTGGCGAGTAAGACCTCCAGGAAAGAAGTTCTGCACTTGGAATAAAACTGATGTAGCTGTTCTGATGCTGTCAGGGAGACCCAGCCTGGCCCCCAGCTGTCCTCAAAGCCAGGTCTGCTGAGGAAGACTCCAGATTCTATGGCCTTACCCTGACCCCTGAACACCTTCAGAATAGCATGGGCCATGAGCTGACACAGGAGAGTGGTAAGGGAGACTGTGGTATTGGGTAAATCATTTGTTCTCTGGGCCTCAAGTTTTCCCTACATAAAATGAGTACACTGTTTTCAACTACATCTTCATAATATTTCTTATGCGGTAATTCAATGTGTAAAACACATCGATAGCCGAATTGCTCTGATTAGAAAAAGAAATCCAGGGGCGCCTGGGTGGCTCAGTCATTAAGCGTCTGCCTTTGGCTTAGGGCGTGACCGCAAGGTTCTGGAGTCTGCCTTTGGCTCAGGGTGTGATCCCAGAGTCCTGGGATCGAGCCCTGCATCGGGCTCCCTGCTCCGCTGGGCGCCTGCTTCTTCCTCTCCCACTCCCCCTGCTTGTGTTCCCTCTCTCGCTGGCTGTCTCTCTATGGCAAATAAATAAATAAATAAAATCTTAAAAAAAAAAAAAAAGGAAAGAAAGAAAAAGAAAAAGAAATCCAGAGAACCTCCCATTCAGCCTTCCCCTCAGCTTCCTGATCCCTCTTGGGGTGGCCCGAGTCCCCAGAGAAGCAGTTTGGAAACTTACAAAATGGGTAAATTGTAAGTTCACTTCCATCTCCAACAACCTAGAATTTTATAAATGTCCCCCAGGAATTTACATTCTAAAAGGAAATACTTGACCATCGCACAGGGAGCTTTAGCCATGCCAGCCAGAAGCTTAAAAAGGCGACTGTAGATGGTGGGATGACTTAATACCAAGTCCAGTTGGGTAAGGATTGGAAGGAACTGGGGGAATTTCAGCCAGAGAAGAAACCTGGGGACATGGTCATTGTTTTCAAACATCAGAAGGGCTATCATGGTATCTGATTCTTCTGTGCTCCCAAAGCTTAGGTTATCTCTTGGCTCTTGGTGAAAATTTGTTAAGTGAATTATAAACCAACCCATCAACCCATGAAAGAAAAGCATACCTAATATCATTAACGAAGAGAAAAGCCAGCTAACAGGATGCTGGTACTGCCAGGTTTAGCAGAATGCTTGGCTCTTGCATTTCAATCCAAGATGTATGGACTTATCCAATTAGGATTGCAAAGGGACAAGAGGCATAATTTAGGAAACAGCGGACTCCATTTACTGGCAATATTTTAGAGGGATGACCTGTCATCTGTGTTTCTGATAGGTTCACGCTCTGAGTAGAAAGGAAGAGAAATCCCTGAGTTTTATTTAAGACTTGATATTCTTTTTCTTATTCACAGACTTCAAATGCAAAGGGTTGAATTAAACACATACCCCCAGTTCATGGACTACTGCCAACACTAGGCCCCTCTTCCTTTTGTTTGCTTCCTCACTCACTCATGAACATTTATACCCACTCCCCACTGCTGCCCTCCTCCATTCTAATATGCTTAGTGTTCAACTTTTTGTATGGATATCCTTGTTATTTCATTGCATTTTTAAATTATTTTTGAGCTGCACAATGTGATGTATTGATCTACGTACACATCATGAAGTGATTACCGTTTGTTGCATTTTTAATTTATATAAAACATTCTTGTGTTATAGATCTCATTCGTTTTCTTACTTTTTCACTCAGATTATGTTTTTTAAAGTCTATCAGTGTGGCTATGAGTAATTCTAGTATGCCATTTCTAGACAGCTGTTCTATACCCACGGTGTGCTCCTATCCACATTTACCAGCCTAGTGACGGACATCCAGGCTGCTGCAAACTCCCCGTTACTGCAGACATATCCTCCTCCATAAGCTTTTATTTGCCTGTGTACCAATCTCTCTGGGATCCATCTAGGAGCAGGATTGCAGGGCCATGGGATATTCATTAACTTGACTAAATCATGCCAGTTTGTTCTTTGAGCATTGTTTTTACAAGTTTATTGTTTTACATGTACAGGTTTTACATTCCAATGAGCAGTGCCCAAGGATCCCTACATGGCCATATCCCTTTGCAAGAGCTGCCTATATTCTCCTTTTTAATGTTTGCCAGGCTAACAAATGTAAAGTGAAATCTCATTGTCTATTTTGCCATTTCTCTGATAACCAACGGATTTGAACGTTTCTTCATAGGCTTATTGGCCTTTTTGGCTTTCTTGCTCATTTTTCTATTGAGATTTATAGATTTCTCTTTCTGATGTGAAAGTGATTATTGCCTATTCCACCTATTAGTACCTTACTTGTTATACATTGCAAATATCATCTCCCAGCCTTTCATATGTCTGTTACCTTTATTCATAATTATGCTACAATTTATTTTTGCCTTTTTTAAGGACAAGTGTCTTATTTAAGACTTTTTTCCCCTCTAGCTCATAGATATTCTCCTACGGTTTTTTTCCATTAACTTTACAGATTCATGCGTTACCACAGATAAGCCATAATCCAACTGATTCCACCTTTATACATGATATTAGATAGCAATTTTTCTTATAATTTTCAAAATAATAAGCCAATGTTCCCAATACTTCCAAACATTCTATCCTTTATCCCACTGGTTTTTAGTACCACCATTTTTCTGTATTAAGTTGTTATATAAATACAGGTCTCTCTCTGAGCTATCTAGTTTTTCCCATTGGTCTTTTACCTATTCTTGCACCCAAACCACACTGTTTTATTATTAGGAATGTTTGTTATTCTTAATCTCTAATAAGACAAATGCCCTCTTTTTACTTTCTATTTTCAAGTATGACTTACTTCCTGATCTTTATTGTTATATGTAAATTTGAGACTAAATTTATCAATGACTTCAAAAAATCCAACAGATATTTTGATGGAGATTAAATTAAACTTATAGATTAACGTGGGAAATAACATCTTTGTAATATTATTCATTCCATCCAAGAAGATGGATTTCTCGCCACTCATTTTAATCATCTATAAGTCCTTTATTAGACTTTGTTTCCACATAGTAGTTTCGTGTATTCTTGGATAAATTAATTCCTAGAGCTTTAGAGTTTGTGTTGCAATCATGAATAACATCTTATGTATTACTACATATTCTGATTGGTTATTTCTAGTCTATTCTATTGGTTATTTATATTCTATTCCAAAGAGATGCTATTGATTTTTTATATTGCTCATGTACCCAGCCACTCTGCTGGACTCACTTAATTGGTTCTAATAGTTTGTTAATTGATTCTATTCTTTTTTCCAAGATGATCCTATCTTCTTTAAATAATGAAAGTTTTATTTTTTTCCCTTCCATCCCTTTACCACCTTTTTCTTTTCCTATAGTGTTAGACAAAATTTCCAATACTATGGTTAACATTTGTGGTGATAATGGATATCCTAATCTTGTTCCTCATCTTAAAAAGAATATTTCTAAGGTTTATCCATTTAGTGTAGGGTTTGGGTATAGAAAGCTTTTACCAAATTAAGAATATCCCCTCTTCCTAGTTATCAAACAGAGGTCATTGTAGACAGATGTTGAACTCTGCAAAATGTTCTGTTTCAATGAAAATTGTCATGTAATATTATTCTCCTTTCTTCTATTAATGTGAAGAAGTATGCCAACAGAGTTTTGTGAAATCTCCATCACTGGGCCAAATCCCACTTGTTCATGACGTAATATTTTGAGTGCTATCTTGGATTCATTTAACAATTGCTTTATTTAAAATTTTACATATTTAAGATTATATACGAAAACAAAATGGACTTGTAGTTTTCCTTTCTTATTCTGGTTTTGGACTCAGTATTGCACTAATCTTATAAAATGGGCCAGGAGGTCACCCTCTTCCCTCCGTTTACTAGTTTCTGGGATAATTTGCATAAAATAGAATTAGCTATTTGGTAGAACTTAACTTAAAGCCATTTGAGCCAGGTATTTTTTGAAAGGGAAGGTTTTTGACCACCATTTATAATTTCTCAATAATTGATTAGTCTATTCAAATAATTCTTGTACATTTTGTATGTTTCTAGAAGAATGTACTCCTTTCATTTAAATTTTCCATTAAATTTTCAATTTCGTAAGACTTATTATTTTATCCCTAATGCCTGAAATAATTTCTCCTTTCTTGATGATTTTTTCAGGCATTCTTTTTTGTGTGTGTGATTAGTCTTGCCAAGGGGTCTATTTCACTGATATTTTATGGGACTTCTATCTTATTTTCCTAGGGCTGCTGTAACAAATTACCACAAACTTGGTGGCTTAAAACAACAGAAATGTATTCTTTCACAGTTCTGGAAGCCAGAAGTCCAAAACCGTAAAATAAAGAGATTATCCTCAATTACACAAATAAGCCCAGTGTAATCACGGGGTCCCTAAATGTGGAAGAATGAGGCAAAAGAGAACCAGAGAGATGGTAACATAAGGACTCACCCATCATTGCTGGCATTGAAGACAAAGGGCAGGAGCCACTCACCAAGGACTGTGCACAGTTTCTAGAAGCTTTAAAAGGCAAGGAACTGGATTCTTCTGTGGAGTCTCCAGAATGGAGCACAGTCTTGTCAACATCTTGATTTTTCAGCTTTCTGACCTAAAGAACTATGAAATAAAATTTTGTGTTGTTTTAAGCTACTAAGTTAATGGTAATTTGTTACAGTAGCCCTAGAAAACTACACACTCCAATAAGAATTATCCTAAAGAGCAGAAAATCCCTAAGGACTTTTGTTCTTTTCCCCTCTCTTCCCAGGAAAGGCCAATTTGTCCTAGGTCTGCACCGTGGTCACTCTGTTGTCCCCTCCAGTTTAGCACTTACACTCCTCCCAGTGACCAGTCCCCTCCCACAAGCACACTACCCTTCCTTACCCACCCCTTACCCTCTGCCTGGCTTCCTCTAGATTGCATCTACTATTTTTCAGCTGTACACAATTAGGTACAAAATACTAATAAGAAATATCATTCGTAGTATAAGCAACATTTACATAGAATATTATAGATCTCACGTTTTCAGATATGCTGTCTTATTTGAACTTAACAATAAACTTTAAGAGATGACATTTTATTTTCCCCATTTCCAAGGGGAACTATCTGAACCACTCTGGTTCCAATATCTGAACCAGAACTAATCATGAATTTTTTTCCATCAATTGTCCCCATTCTAGGAGTCTAGTCACCCAGTTACTAATATAAAACCCACAGTCTTACAAGGAGTGGTCAGGGATGACATTTCTGTTCAATCTGTCAGCCAGTATTTACTACACAACTACTATGAGCCAGGTGGAAAACAGTGGGGAGCAAAATAGACTTGGACCCTGCCTTGGTAGCACTTTCACCATGGACCTATCCAGGTGCTGTGTGGATGGCTTTAGTGGCCCTTTGCCTAGTGGAAGGATCCAATTCAGACTTTCTAAGCACCAAGTATCTCAGAGAGGAAGGAAACACTTCAGAAAACAACGCTGCTGTATGCATGCACCTGTTCAGATGTTTAAAGGGAAACAAAAGGCCTGAGTTCTCCTAAGCAGGGCCACCAATTTCATTCACGATCACTAAGCATTAAAAACATATCATTAGCACTTAGTTTGTTTCTGACTCATTATCAAAAGTACCAGAAAGATGATGAGGACACAAAGGAGTACAGGATATGGACTTCTCCGATTCAAACCGCATCCCTAACTCTATCCTCCCTTACCTAGGATTACTTGACCACTACTTAGAGTCTCTCTTTTCTCTGAAGCCAATCCTATCCTTAGGCAGGGTGGACATACTGAGTGTATGTTCTGTGACTCGGCATCTCACTATCAACCCAGGTGGCTGCTGGCTGGTTTTAATTCTATGTCCCAATGGTTTCTTGTCTTGCCCCACTTCAACTGAGTCCCTACCCTGGTAGGTAGATGACTAGTGCCTCGGTTCCTGCCAGGCTGGAGCCTTGGCTTATTCTCCTTGGCTCTTGCCCTTTGGGAGGACAAAGAACCCATTCCTGAACCTCAGTACCTTTCTGTGCATTCCTCTCAGTGTGTTTTTGCCAGAATACCGTATCTTCCCACATTTCCATTGCCCGCATTACCACCCCTTACACTCTTCTTGCCTGTAAGAGCACTCATCATTTAGTTCCTCTGTGCCTTCCTTGATGCCACCTATCTCCCTAAACCACCAAGCTCAATGTTAGGTAACTATGCTTCCTCTACCAGAGACAGTTCTCTAACTTCTCACTTACCTTAGACAATTCCACACCCTGATGGACATGCCAAATTTCCAGGTCCCAACCACTCCTAGTCTGACCTTCTTGGCCATAATTAAATTCTCAAATGCATTCCAAAACCACATTTTTTTTCAAGAAATGTTGAATGCAAGAATACAATCTCTATAATATTTATGTGATCTCTATAGGGAGAACTTAGGATACCCTACCTTCCTTACACAGCAGAAGCAGAAGGTAGAAATCCTGGCCAGAAGCACCAGGTAGAAGCAACAAGAGGTTAGCAGGCTAATCAGAAACTGAGGCCAGGTGCACCTGGGTGGCTCAGCTGGTTAAGCATCTGACTCTTGATTTCGGCTCAGGTCATGATCTCAGGGCTGTGAGATCGAGCCCCATGTTGGGCTCCACACTGGGCATGGAGCCTGGTTAAGATTCTCTCTCTCCCTCTCCCTCTCCCTCTCCCACTGCCCCTCCCCACCTTCTTCCTTTCCCTCTCAATAAAACAAAACAAAACACCTGAGGCCAGCAAAATATGTGTCTTAGATACAACTTGGGAAATGAAGCAAAATGATTACTTACGGAACATTTTTCCAAAGATCTTTACCACATTTCATCAGAATAGCCTAAGAACATGGTATTACAAGTTTTGTCTTTTGGATAAAAAAATAAGAGATAAAGTACCTTGTTCAAGTTCACAAAATTAGTCAGATGCAAAGTTGGAATTGAAATCAAGGTACCCAAAACCAATTCCATGAAGTCATATCATAAAATATATGGGGAGCTACATGGATGACTCCCTTCTGCAGGGCACAAGCTGGAAAAAGTTATAAGATATCTCCTCTACCAGACTGAAGACCCCAAGCGAGGACACACACCTAATGCTCCTTCATATTTTTTACTTACAGGAAATCACTGCTGAGGGGAAACCAGAGTCACATCACTGAATTCCTCCTCCTGGGACTGACCAGTGACCCCAAAGAGCAGGGGTGGCTCTTTGCCAGCTTCCTCGCCATGTATCTGGTCAACGTGGCTGGCAACTCACTCATTATTGCAGCCATCCGGGGGGATGCCCGCCTCCATACCCCCATGTACTCCTTCCTTTCCAACCTGTCCCTGGTGGACATCTGCTTTACAAGTGTCATTGTGCCAAGGATGCTGGCAACCATGTTGAGCAAGAACAATAAGGTTCCCTTTGCCGAGTGCCTCACACAGACGTATTTCTTTGTGGCCTTTGGGATCACTGACAGCTTCCTCCTGGCTGCCATGGCTATTGACCGCTACATGGCCATCTGTAACCCGCTGCATTACACCACAACCATGAGCCCCCGGCGCTGTCTCCTGCTGGTGATGGCATCCTGGGTGCTGTCCCACCTCCACTCACTCACCCACACGATTCTCATGGCCCGACTAACCTTCTGTGGGCCCAACGTCATCCACCACTTCTTCTGTGATGTCCAGCCACTGCTGACACTCTCCTGCTCTGACACCTCCATCAATGAGCTTTTGGCCTTCACAGAGGGCTCCTTTGTGATCATGAGTCCCTTCATCTTGATCATTGTCTCTTATGTTTTTATCACCCGTGCTGTTCTGAGGGTCCCTTCCAGGGGAGGCAGGTACAAGGTCTTCTCCACCTGTGGATCCCACCTCACGGTTGTGACACTATTCTATGGAACGATAATATTTGTGTACATTCGCCCTTCATCCACCTACTCAGTGACAAAGGATCGTGTGATCACTGTCATCTATACAGTCGTTACCCCCATGCTGAACCCTTTTATCTATAGTCTTAGGAATAAGGACATGAAGCAGGCCTTGAAAAAGCTGATCAGAAGGGCAGAATAGCAAAACCCATTCTTTCATTCAACAAGAACCCATGAAACACCTGCTGTGTGCCAGGAACTATACTGAATTATGAAAATATTGCAAAGACATATTAATCATAGCTCTGTCTTCAAAATTAATTACAGTCCAATAAGTGGAGATGAGACAATTGCCATAGGTTATTATACTTTTTGGTAAAAATAAATAAAATGAGACACAGATATTGATGTCTTACTGTATCAGACACACAGTTTCCTTTTTTTATTTTTGCAGTCTCTGGCTCATGTGTGTCACAGGCATAACCAGTGTTGTGTATAAAGTATCCTGGTGAAAAGCTGGAAAAACTTCTGTAGCAATTTTTTTTAATCTGTTAGGATATAGGGCAGCTCATACGAAGCCTCAGTAAGTCAATGTTCTCATCATATGAGTTATTCATCTTGTGCACAAACTCCTTGGGTCTGGCTAATGGATTTTCTTGTTACCCTTGGAACAGCTCATAACATCTCCAAGCTGTTTGCATATCTGTCAGAGAAGGCAGCTTCACCGGCATAGTAATAAGCCCCCAAGATTCTGAGTGAAAACTTAAGTTACAACTTGGTCTCCAAATTGTGTGACCATAATCAAGCCACTAAGTGTCCTGAACTCTCATTTTCCTCATCTACCTAATGAATACAATAACCTCACCACATGGTTGTGGGCATCAAAGGAAAAATTCTAAATTTAGTGACTTTGAATCATTTACTTAACCCCTCTGAGCTTCTGTTCCCTAGTTCTGAAATTATACCACTTGGCCTGGAAGCCCAAATCCACCATTACCAACCCCATGATCTTGGACAAGTACATTAACCTCTCTGTGCCTCAGTTCTCATATGAAAAGTGAATTGTTGTGGGGATTAAATGATGTAACAAGTGTCCTAAGACATACATTATTATGGCTGTGTTTATTAGGGTCATCATTCTACAAAGTATATGCATATCAAATCATCATAAATATGTACAACCTTATATCTCTAAAATTAGAAAGATTCTGAATTCCAAAATGAAAAGCCTTAAAGATAATAGGTAGGACAGCATGAACCTTTCTTATGCATCAGGAAAATGAATGACCTGTAGCTAAAAGTATCGATACGAATGAATGTCAAAAATGTAAAATCGAACATGGATGGACCTAGAGGGTATTACTCTAAATGAAATAAGCCAGACAGAGAAAGACAAATACCATATGATTTCACTTATAATATGTGGAATCTAAAAAAAAAAAAAGAGTAATCAAAAAGCAGAATCAGACTATAAATACAAAACAAACTGATGGCTGCCAGAGGGGAAGGAGGTGGGGAGTGGGCAAAATGGGTGAAGGGGAGTGGGAGGTACAGGCTTCCAGTTATGAAATGAAAAATTCACAGGAATAAAAGGCACAGCACAGGGAATGTAGTCAATGGTATTGTAATAGTGTCGTATGGTGAGAGATGGTAGCTATACTTGGGGTAAGGACAGCATGACATATTGAGTTGTTGAATCACTATGTTGTATACCTGAAACTAATGTAACATTGTGTGTCAACTATACTCATATAAATTTCTTAAGTTTTTTTAATTCAGCTTAATTAACATATAGTATATTATTAGTTTCAGAGGTAGAATTTAGTGATTCATCAGTTGTGTATGACAGCCCGTGCTCAGTACATCAAGTACCCTCCTTAATGCCATCACCCAGTTACCCCATACCCCCAAGCACATCCCTTCCAGCAACGCTGTTTGTTTCCTAGAGTTAAGAGTCTTATGGTTTGTCTCCCTCTCTGATTTTGTCTTATTTTATTTTTTCTTCCCTTCCCCTACGTTCATGTTTTGTTTCTTAAATTCCACATGAGTGAAATCATCTGGTATTTACCTTTCTCTGACTGACATTTCACTTAGCATAATACCCTCTAGTTCCATTCACACCATTGCAAATGGTGAAAATCCACCCTTTTTGACGGCTGAGCAATATTACACTCTGTGTGTGTGTGTGTGTGTGTGTGTGTGTGTGTGTTTACACACCACCTCTTCTTTATCCATTCATCTTTTGATGGACATCTTGGCTCTTTCCACAGTTTAGCTACTGTGGACATTGCTGCTATGAACATTGGGATGCAGGTGCCCCTTCAAGTCACTATTTTTGTATCCTTTGGATAAATACCTAGTAGTGCAATTGCTGGGTCATAGGGTGGCTCTATTTTTAACTTTTTGAGGAACCTCCATACTGTTTTCCAGAGTGGCTGCACCAGCTTGCATTCCCACCAGCACTGTAAGAGGGTTCCCCTTTCTCTGCATCCTCATCAACATCTGTTGTTTCCTAAGTTGTTAATTTCAGCCACTCTGACTGGTGTGAGGTCTCATTGTGGTTCCTTTTATGGTACCTTTTCTTTTTTTTCATTAAATTCAATTTTTTTTTCATTTAAATTCAATTAGCCAACACATAGTACCTCATTAGTTTCAGATGTAGTGTAGTTTCATCAGGTGCATGTAACACCCAGTGGTTTTGTATTTCCCTGATGCCGAGTGCTTTTGAGGCTTTTTCCATTTGACTGTTGGCCATTTGTCTGTCTTCTTTGGAGAAATGTCTGTTCATGTCTTCTCTCCACTTTTTTTTTTTGTCTTCTCTCCACTTCTTGACTGGATTTTTTTGTCTTTTGGGTGCTGAGTTTGGTAAGTTCTCTATAGATTTTGGATACTAGCCCTTTATTGATCAGACATTTGCAAATATCTTCTCCCATTCCATATGTTGCCTTTTAGTTTTGTCAACTGTTTCCTTTGCTGTGCAAAAGCTTTTTATCTTGATGAAGTGTGAGTAGTTCATTTTTGCTTTTGTTTCCCTTGCATTAAGAGACATGTCTAGCAACAAGTTGTTGCAGCTGAGGTCAAAGAGGTTGCTACCTATGTTCTCCTCTAGGATTTTGATGGAGTCCTGTCTCACATTTAGGTTTTTCATTCATTTTGAGTTTATTTTTGTGTATGGTGTAAGAAAGTGGTCCAGTTTCATTCTTCTGCATGGGGCTGTCCAATTTTCCCAACACCATTTGCTGAAGAGACTGTCTTTTTTCCATTGGATATTCTTTCCTGCTTTGTTGAAGATTAGTTGACCACAGGAAATAAAAAAAAAATTTAAAAACATAAAATTGAGTGAAAGAAGCTAAAATGTTCCATTCATGTAAAAAACAAAAATAAGCAAATATAAACAATACATATACACATAGCTGGTAAAACTGTAAGAACACTGTCCTATGTGTTTTATACACTGTATTTTATATATGATATATTTCATAATTTAAGAGATTTAAAGTAACCTTGCATGCAGAAGCCTCTATTACTTCAGCAGGTATTTATAGATGAGCCATCTCTCTACCCTCTGGAGTTACAGGGAATAAGTCTGCTCACTTTTCCTAGATACAGAACAATAGGAATTTGAAGACAATGATTGTGTAGCCCACCCTACCCCAAACATGTCCAATTCATTTATTATTATGATTTCCTGAGAAATGATAGGTTTTCTTTAAGTGAACTGGAATCTGATAAGAATGTGTAGACTCCATGGCAGGTTGGGGCAGGGGGAGAAGGAGCCCTCCCCTGCTGTGCCTAGGGCAAGGGTACCAAGTGCAGTGCTCTCAGGAGTACAGACCCAGTCACTCTGAGACAAAGGTGCTCATGACACTGCTGGGACTCACAAATCCAGGGCCCAAAAGGGCCAGCTGGGAGGTTGGACATTTGCCCCATCTTATCTCTAACTAGGAGATCGGGGATTAGGTCGCAGGGGATACTCCACGTGAAAAGCCCACAGCTCCTCCTGGCTCCTGTTCCTGAGAAAAGGCTGCTCCAGCTCCAACTCTTTAGTCCACACTGCTGTTACAGGGGAGGAAGAACACTGAGGTTGCGGCAAGTCCTCTTTTTTTTTAAGATTTATTTATTTGTTTTAGAGGTGGGGGAGGGGCAGAGGGAGAGGAAGAGACAGGGTCCCAGGCGGACTCCGCACTGAGCATAGAGTCTGACGTGGGTCTCGATCCCATGACCCCAAATTTGCTACCTGAGCTGAAACCAAGAGTTGGATGCTTAACTGACTGCATCACCCAGGTGCCCCATAGCAAGCCCTCTTGAGGAGAAGGGAAGGCAAACCAAATAGGCGAGACAGACCGAAGACCTAGTGATGGTGACAAAATCTGAGGATGGTCAGAATTTCCAGGTAAGACCTGAAGGGGTAGAAATGGGAGACATTGATCACACACATGCACCCTTGCTCTTCCTCCTCCTCCCGTATTCTTTCCTCCTTTCCTGTCCCTTCCTGCTCTCAGCCAACTACAACCTGGCTCGCTTAACCACCATAAGGACAGCCTTGACTTGATATCCATGAATTCCCTGAGAGTCCGGCCTGAAGTCAGTCCAGATCAGGGGCCCCAAGCCCCCCGCAATGGCCAAGACATTGTAGCTGTGCAATAATACTGCTCAGAACCCCTGGACTATGCATGGACAACTCACTTTCAGCTCACTGGATCACAAGTGCTTCCAAAACCAGTCTACCTCCACTCGAGGAGTGAAACAATCTTCACAACAATTAATAGGACAGCATACCCTAGCTCATTTTTTTTAAGTTATCAGAAGTATTTGCAATAGATTTATTTTTTTAATATTTTTTTATTATATTATGTTAGTCACCATACAGTATATCCCTGGTTTTTGATGTAAAGTTCGATGATTCATTAGCTGCGTATAACACCCAGTGTACCATGCAATACATGCCCTCCTTACTACCCATCACGAGCCTATCCCATTCCCCCACCCCCCTCCCCTCTGTAGCCCACAGTTTGTTTCTCAGAGTCCATAGTCTCTCATGCTTCATTCCCCCTTCTGATTACCCCCCTTTCTTTNCCCCCCTTTCTTTATCCCTTTCTTCTCCTATCGATCTTCCTAGTTCCTATGTTCCATACATGAGAGAAACCATATAATTGTCTTTCTCCGCTTGACTTATTTCACTTAGCATAATCTCCTCCAGTGACGTCCATGTTGCAGCAAATGTTGAGAACTCGTTCTTTCTGATAGCTGAGTAATATTCCATTGTATATATGGACCACAACTTCTTAATCCAGTCCTCTGTTGAAGGGCATCTCGGCTTCTTCAAGATTTAGCTACTGTGGACAGAGCTGCTATGAACATTGGGGTGCATATGGCCCTTCTCTTCACTACATCTGTATTTTTGGAGTAAATACCCAGTAGTGCAATGGCTGGATCATAGGGTAGCTCAATTTTTAACTTTTTAAGGGACCTCCACACTGTTTTCCAGAGTGGCTGTACCAACTTGCATTCCCACCAACAATATAGGAGGGATCCCCTTTCTCCACATCCTCTCCAACAATTGTTGTTTCTTGCCTTGTCTATCTTTGCCATTCTAACTGGCGTAAGGTGGTATCTCAGTGTGGTTTTGATTTGAATTTCCCTGATGGCTAATGATTTTGAACATTTTTTCATGTGTCTGTTAGCCATTTGTATGTCTTCATTGGAAAAGTGTCTGTTCATATCTTCTGCCCATTTTATGATTTGTTTATTTGTTTCTCGTGTATTGAGTTTGAGAAGTTCTTTGTAGATCTTGGATACCAGTCCTTTATCTGTGGTGTCCTTTGCAAATATATTCTCCCATTCCGTGGGCTGTCTCTTAGTTTTTTTGACTGTTTCCTTGGCTGTGCAGAAGCTCTTTATCCTGATAAAGTCCCATAAGTTCATTTTATCTTTTATTTCTCTTGCCTTTGGAGATGTGTCGTGAAAAAGGTTGCTCTGGCCGATGTCATAGAAGTTGTTGCCTATGTTCTCCTCTAGAATTTTGATGGATTCCTGTCTCACATTGAGGTCTTTCATCCATTTGGAGTTTATTTTTGTGTATGGTGTGAGAGAGTGGTCAAGTTTCATTCTTTTGCATGTAGCTGTCCAATTTTCCCAGCACCATTTATTGAAGAGACTGTCTTTTTTCCACCAGATTTTTTCCCTGCTTTATCAAGATTAGTCGCCCAAAGAGCCGAGGGTCCATTTCTGGATTCTCTATTCTGTTCCATCGGTCTATGTGTCTGTTTTTGTGCCAGTACCATGCTGTCTTTGTGATCACAGCTTTGTAGTATAGTTTGAAATCTGGCNTTTGTAGTACAGCTTGAAATCCGGCATTGAGAGAAATTAGGGAATCCATCCCATTTACAATAGCACCAAAAACCATACGTTACCTTGGAATTAACTTAACCATAGACGTAAAGGATCTATATTCTAGAAACTATAAATCACTCTTGAAAGACATTGAAGAAGACACAAAAAGATGGAAAAATATTCCATGCTCATGGATTGGAAGAATTAACATAGTTAAAATGTCCATGCTACCCAGAGCAATCTATACTTTCAATGCTATCCCGATCAAAATACCAATGACATTTTTCAAAGAACTGGAACAAATAGCCCTTAAATTTATACAGAAACAGAAAAGGCCCTGAATCGCCAAGGAATTGTTGAAAAGGAAATGCAATAGATTTATTTAGACTCATTTTCCAATTAAGGTTCTGAGAAGGTAAATGATTTGACCAAGATGGTATACCTGGGACTCAAACCTGGACCTGCACATGTCACATGTCCAAGTGCAAGCTTTGTCATGGTAGGTCAGAGCCATTGCCACCCAAGACCATGATGATGATATTGGAGACAATGGCACTTACAACTCTATACATGAAACTTTACAGTTTTCAAAACTCAACTTCCCACAGACAGGGGCCAAGAAAAAGTTCAATTTGCTCAGGATTGAGGGCGTTTCCCAGAAGTGAGATGTTCAGTTTTGAAAGAGGATAGAAAAGTCCTGGGCAAACATAGAGGACTAGTCGGTCACTCCAGAAGGCACCCTCCTTTTGTTAACTCTGTCAAGAGAAAACAATAATATCAGGGAAAGCTACTATTTGATGAGCATTTGATATAAGCCAGTCACTGTTATAGTTCTGTACAATCCTTATCTAATTTAATCCTCAACAACCTTCTGATTTTGGCATTATTATCCTCTTTAGGCAGATACAGAAACTGAGGCCAGAAACACTGAGCAGACTTGTTCAACATCATGGCCCACAAGGAGGCAGGGGCCCAGTGAAGTTTTGTCTGATCCAGAGGGAATGTATCTTATCACCACTTGAAAGAGAAGGACATTATCACGGGCTGGCATTGCCTGTTTGGGTGTTCATCCTATTCCATCCAAATGCATGAGATAAAATCTCTCAATTTGGATTTTATATCACAGGTCCTGAAAAAACCTTCAAGTGATTCTGGAATTTTGATGCATTCAACAGTCCTATACAGTCGGTTTATGTCTACATCTTACAGGTAAAGAAAATGAAGCTCAAAGAATGTAAATAATTTACCCAAAATATAGAAAGTAATGAGGGCTTAGACAGTGAGGACTCTCCTTAATAATTGTCTAGTAAATGCCCATCCCCAGGATATCTTATTCAGACCTCTAAGCCTATGAGATTCAGATTTTCGCTTTTAAAAAAGTAGAGAGTGGACTAAGACCTGGGAAGTTTCTTCCTAGCGAAGCTCCAGTTCAGCCTCATCCAGGAAGTCTACAGGACAACTTATGAGACACCTAAAATGCAAAGTTCACACCCAAAAAGATCTCCTGTTTCTACTGTCCATAGTTCTTAGCTCTGTACATGCTTAACGTGCCCACCAACGAGAGACAGGAGTGCATTTTAGTGACCTTTGAAAAGAACATAGAAAACAGAGGAAAGGCTTTGAATGATATAACTTGTTGGAGTCTATGTACATTTAAGCAAGATTTTCCTGCAATTCTGCTACTATAAATGGCAATTAGAAATCAAACCAGCATCTCTGACTTCCTGCTCCTGGGCTTCTCTCACCACCCAGAGCAGCAGCCTCTCCTCTTTGGGCTCTTCCTGGCCATGTACCTGGTCACCATGTTGGGGAACCTGCTTATCATTCTTGCCATAGTTTCTGACCAGCACCTCCACACCCCCATGTACTTCTTCCTGGCCAATCTGTCCTTCGTTGAGACTTGCTTTTCCTGCACCATTGTCCCCAAGGTGCTGGTGACCATTAAGACACAACAACACACAATCTCCCACACTGGGTGCCTTATGCAGATGTACTTCTTTATGGCATTGACCCTACTGGATGACTTCCTGCTGGCCGTCATGTCCTATGACCGCTACGTGGCCATCTGCCTTCCTCTCCACTACACCATGATCATGTGTCCCCAACACTGCCTGCTGCTGGTCACCGCATTCTGGCTCTGTGCCCACCTCCTGGCCTTCTCACTCACCCTCCTCATGTCTCAGTTCTCCTTCTGTGCCTCCCATTCCATCCCACACTTTTTCTGTGATGTACCCCCACTCCTCAAACTTGCCTGCTCAAACACCCAGATCTATCAGGTCACGATGTTAACTGAAGCAGTTTTCACGGGCATGATTCCTCTCACCTGTGTCCTGGTCTCTTATGCCCACATCATGCACACCATCCTCAGGATCCCCTCAGCTGGAGGGAAGCACAAACTCTTTTCTACCTGTGGCTCTCACCTGTCAGTGGTCACTCTCTTCTATGGGACACTTTTTCTCGTGTATTTCCAGCCCTCATCCTCCTACTCAGCAGACACGGGAATGGTGGCATCTGTGGTATACACGATGGTCACCCCCATGCTGAACCCCTTCATCTACAGCCTGAGGAACAGGGACATGAAGGGGGCTCTGTGGAGAATCTCAGGCTTGAGAAGATGCTCTACTCTGTAAAGGGTCTTGCCCCAGACTGGAAGCTCAGGCTCTCTGAAATGCCTTCTCCCTGCACTTGTCCATTGCAATTTTGAAAACTCAAGCTCAAGGCAGGATGGATGCTTGGCACCGTGAGCAGGGTCAACAAACAGAGAATGCCTGGCTGGACAGAAGTAGAATAAGATCAACTGGCCAAGGACACAGCTACAACCTGGAAGGAGTGGCCGGAAATCCCTACAGGGTGACTTGATCAGTGGGTACAGGTTCCAGGCAGATTCAAACCACACGGTGGGAATCACCAAAAGAAGAACATCAGACAGATCTCGGGATCTCGGACGAAGCCAGGTACCAGCTCAGTCTATGACTGAGTGGGACTGTACGTCCCACTCACCTATAAGCAATGCTCACAAGAGTTGGAAGGGTCAAGTGCTCTGACTTTCAGGGACCATTTCCAAGCCCAGCTTTGGAAGCAACTCACTGAGAGGGGCTAACCTACACACAGAGAAGGCTGAACCAAGAAGACACACTATTCGCTGGGACTCAGAGAACAAGAATAATCCTAGGGGGAAAACTAGGCACAGACAGATCACAGGACTAGCCCCAAAACACATTACAGGAATCAAGATCTAAGACTGTGACAAAGAGTGATTATTAGTTATGGACAAGTCCTTGACTCTTTGGTTTTAAACCTGGGTTACTTGATTTGTCTCGACTGCAGAATGATACATGCTTGTTACAGTAAATCTGTAAAACATAAACAAATAGGAAAAAATAAAACATTCACTACCCCTCCTTATACAGGAAATCATTGATAATATTTTACAGTATTTCCCACCTATCTTTTTCTAATTACTTTTTGTCTTTATTACGTTGAGAAAACACTGCTGGTACGAGTATATATACTTTTTTGCTTAATCTTATAACATGAGTTGTCTCCATATTATTATCTCTTCCTGAACATTTGGCTCTCTGAGATTGCACTGCAAAAAACCTCCATGGTATATATGCTTTTCACCATGGTTGGATGATTAGGGCGTTTCTAAGCTTTCACTATTACAAATAATGATGCAAAAAAAGGTCTCTGAAAAGAAATTATTTTCATATATTCATAGTCTGTTACATTTAATATTTTCAAAAGAAAATATTTAATATATTTCAAAAAGCAGAATAGCTAAGTAGTACCTTTTTAGGGTCCTTTATCCATTCTGCCAAGATGCCCAAATGAGAGTGCCCATTAGGCTACATCCTCTCCATATTTTGATGTTCACATTTTCCCCTTAATTATAACTGATATGATCGCCAAAATGGTGTCTCTCTGACTTCGTTTTAATTTCTTTTGTTCTTGTTGAAGGAACTGTTTTCCTGAGTGTTAACCATTTTTTCCATTTCATTCTTTTTTAAGTTTTTCCTTTTTTTGTTATTTTAATTTCAGTGTAATTAACACACAATGTTATATCATTTTTAAAATTGAAGTGTAGCTAACAAATAGTATGCAGTATAATATTAGCTTCAGATGTATGACATAGGAATTGGACAACCGTATACAACACAAAATGCTCCCCACAATAAATTTATATTTAGGAGTTGGGAAACTCAGCTAGAAATAATCTCAGGAGTAAAAAAAATCGTAATGGCTTTTAGAAATTATTGTTATCTGAATGAAAAACAATTTGAAACATATTTGCTAGAAATTCTTCACAGGAATATTAGTTATACACAAATGTTAGAAAAGCAAAGTCTGCAAGATACTAAGCCTAGAATTCATCTGAAAAAGAACAATATCAACCCGAGCAAGAAAACAGATGAGAGCAAAATATGATAAAATAGAATAAAACATACAATAGAGAAGACCTACAAAGCTAAAAGTTTTTTGAAAAGATAACTTATATTCCTCTGATAAAAATGGTTATATGGGGAAAATACCAATCATCAACAAGAAGAAAGAAAAGAGAGACATTACCTCTGATAGTAAAATAAAGGATATTATGAACAATGTTATATAAATTTTAAAATTTAAATTATATCGACAAATTTCTAGAAAAACATATCACACCAAAACTAATATAGGAATAAAAAGAAAACCTAAATAAACCTGTAACCATTGATAAAGCCTCATTAGTAGTCCTTCCTTAAAGAAACTTTCAGGCCCAAACGGCTGTAAGAGTGAGTTTCTATACACAATTCAAGAAGGAAAACATTTCAGGCTTGCAAACCCCTTCAAAAAAATAGAAAATGAAGGAAAACTCACCTTTTGAGATTAACACAAACTTCATACCAAAAGCTGACAAGAAATTGCAAACAATTACCATAACAATTTGATCTCCATGAAGATAAATGCATCAAAGAAATTTATAAAATAAATGCACCAATTCAAAGTAAAATATTAGCAATACAATCACAACAATGAGGAAGAAAATAAGATGTATCATTACCAAATTGAGTTTTCCCAGGAAGGAAAGGTGAATCTCACATTCAAAAATCAACCAACATAAGTCACCATATTTATACAGCAAAGGACAAAAATCATCTGATGCAAGAACAACATCTCAACAGATGGGAGAAAAAACATGTCATATACTTCAACATCTACTCACTGAAAAGTCCTCTTGGCAAAATGGATTTGGAACAAAACTTTCTGAATCTGAAAAACGGTTGCCTTTTTTTAAACATATGGCACATATAGTACATAAGGGTACACATTTAAATCTCTGTTGTCTAAACAAGGAACAAGACAGAACACCAGCTCTCACGACAGCTCTCCCACACTCTACCTGAGGTCCCATCAGGACAGTCAGAGGAGAGAAAAGAAAAGGATGTAAATTCTCTACAGGAAGAAACAAGGCTGCATTTTGCTTACAGATAACATTTCCATACAATTGCAATTCAAAGGAGTGTATGGAGGAACCACTGGAATTAATAATTATTTATCTTCGTGCAAAAACAAATACAACATAGACACACACACACCTTCCACCTCACTACAGACGCAAAAATCAATTCCAGGTGCACTAAAGAACTGATTGGGAAAAGCAATATCATAAAGTTTTTAAAGGAGAATGCTGGAAAATTTCCTGAACTCACGAAAGAAAGGACCACTTCAAAAAATAAAAATACTGATGACTTCAATCAGTTAAAATAAAAATACTGATTTAGCAAACAGCACTGCAAACTGTGAAATGACAAACCAGGGATAGAAGAAATGTTTATCATGTATATAAATCAACAAAGGACTACAATCTAGAATAAATAGTTCTACATAGTTCTATAAATAAATCAGAATGTAACAGGTAACTAAATGGAAAAATGAACAAAAATTGAAACAAGCAGTTTCTGAATAAGGAAATAAAAATACTAATGAGCAGCACCTGGGTGGCTGACTCAGTTAAGACTCTCACTTTTTTTTATACTAATAATTTTTTTATTTTGTTATGTTAGTCACCATACAGTACATCCCTAGTTTTTTTTTAATGATTTTTTATTATATTATGTTAGTCACCATACAGTACATCCCTGGCTTCCAATGTAAAGTTCGATGCTTCATTAGTTGCGTATAACACTCAGTGCACCATGCAATACCTGCCCTCCTTAATACCCATCACTGGCCTATCCCAATCTCCCACCCCCCTCCCCTCTAAAGCCCTCAGTTTGTTTCCCAGAGTCCATAGTCTTTCATGGTTCACTCCCCCTTCTGTTTACCGCCCCTTTCTTCTTCCCTTTCTTCTCCTACCAATCTTCCTACTTCTTATATTCCATAAATGAGTGAAACCAAATGATAATTGTCTTTCTCTGCTTGACTTATTTCACTCAGCATTCTCTCCTCCGATTCCATCCATGTTGCAGCAAATGTTGAGAAATTCTTCTTTTTAATACTGCGTAATATTCCATTGTATATATGGACCACATCTTTTTTATTAATGTTTTTTTATTATATTATGTTAGTCACCATACAGTACATCCCTGGCTTCTGATGTAAAGTTCGATGATTCATTAATTGCATATAACACCCAGTGCACCCTGCAATACGTGCCTTCCTTACTACCCATCACGAGTCTAACCCATTCCCCCACCCCCCTCCCCTCTGAAGCCCTCAGTTTGTATCTCAGAGTCCATAGTCTCTCATACTTCATTCCCCCTTCTGATTACCCCCCTTTCTTTATCCCTTTCTTCCCCAACCAATCTTCCTAGTTCTATGTTCCATAGAGAAATCATATAATAATTGTCTTTCTCTGCTTGACTTATTTCACTCAGCATTATCTCCTCCGATTCCGTCCATGTTGCAGCAAATGTTGAGAAATTGTTCTTTTTAATGCTGAGCAATATTCCATTGTATATATGGACCACATCTTCTTTTTTTCTTTAATTTTTTTTTTATTATATATGTTAGTCACCATACAGTACACCCCTGGCTTCTGATGTAAAGTTCGATGATTCATTAATTGCGTAAAACACGCAGTGCACCCTGCAATACGTGCCTTCCTTACTACCCATCACCAGTATAGCCCATTCCCCCACCCCCTCCTTCTGAAGCCCTCAGTTTGTTTCTCAGAGTCCATAGTCTCTCATACTTCATTCCCCCTTCTGATTACCCACCCCTCTCTTTATCCCTTTCTTCCCCAACCAATCTTCCTAGTTCTATGTACCATAGAGAAATCATATGATAATTTTCTTTCTCTGCTTGACTTATTTCACTTAGCATTATCTCCTCCAGTGCCGTCCATGTTGCAGCAAATGTTGAGAACTCATTCTTTCTGATAGCTGAGTAATATTCCATTGTATATATGGACCACAGCTTCTTAATCCAGTCACCTGTTGAAGGGCCTCTCGGTTCCTTCCATGCTTTAGCTATTGTGGACAATGCTGCTATGAACATTGGGGTACATATGGCCCTGCTCTTCACTAGGTCTGTATCTTTCGGGTAAATACCCAGTAGTGCATTTGCTGGGTCACAGGGTAGCTCAATTTTAAATTTTTTAAGGGACCTCCACACTGTTTTCCAGAGTGGCTGTACCAACTTGCATTCCCACCAACAATATAGGAGGGATCCCCTTTCTCCACGACCTCTCCAGCAATTATTGTTTCTTGCCTTGTCTATTTTTGCCATTCTAACTGGCGTAAGGTGGTATCTCAGTGTGGTTTGATTTGAATTTCCCTGATGGCTAATGATTTTGAACATTTTTTCATGTGTCTGTTAGCCATTTGTATGTCTTCATTGGAAAAGTGTCTGTTCATATCTTCTGCCCATTTTATGATTTGTTTATTTGTTTCTCGCGTATTGAGTTTGAGAAGTTCTTTGTAGATCTTGTATACCAGTCTTTTATCTGTAGTATCATTTGCAAATATATTCTCCCATTCCGTGGGCTGCCTCTTAGTTTTTTTGACTGTTTCCTTAGCTGTGCAGAAGCTTTTTATCTTGATGAAGTCCCACAAGTTCATTTTATCTTTTCTCTTGCCTTTTGGAGATGTGTCATGAAAAAGGGTGCTGTGGCCGATGTCGTAAGGTTGCTGCCTATGTTCTCCTCTAGGATTTTGATGGATTCCTATCTCACATGGAGGTCTTTCATCCATTTGGAGTTTATTTTTGTGTATGGGGTGAGAGAGTGATCCAGTTTCATTCTTTTGCATGTAGCTGTCCAATTTTCCCAGCACCATTTATTGAAGAGACTGTCTTTTTTCCACCGGAAGTTTTTTCCTGCTTTATCAAAGATTAGTTGCCCAAAGAGCCAAGGGTCCATTTCTGGGTCCTCTATTCTGTTCCATTGGTCCATGTGTCTGTTTTTGTGCCAGTACCATGCTGTCTTTGTGATCACAGCTTTGAAGTACATCTCAAAATCCGGCATTGTGATCCCCCCAGCTTTGTTTTTCCTTTTCAACAGTTCCTTGGCGATTCGGGGCCTTTTCTGGTTCCATACAAATTTAAGGACTAGTTGTTCNGCCCAAAGAGCCAAGGGTCCATTTCTGGGTCCTCTATTCTGTTCCATTGGTCCATGTGTCTGTTTTTGTGCCAGTACCATGCTGTCTTTGTGATCACAGCTTTGAAGTACATCTCAAAATCCGGCATTGTGATCCCCCCAGCTTTGTTTTTCCTTTTCAACAGTTCCTTGGCGATTCGGGGCCTTTTCTGGTTCCATACAAATTTAAGGACTAGTTGTTCCAGTTCTGTGAAAAATGTCCTCAGTATTTTGATCGGGATAGCATTGAAAGTGTAGATTGCTCTGGGTAGCATGGACATTTTAACTATATTAATTCTTCCAATCCATGAGCGTGGAATATTTTGCCATATTTTGTGTCTTCCTCAATGTCTTTGAAGAGTGATTTATAGTTTCTAGAATACAGATCCTTTATGTCTCCGGTTAAGTTAATTCCAAGGTAATGTATGGTTTTTGGTGCTATTGTAAATGGGATGGATTCCCTAATTTCTCTTTCTTCAGTCTCGTTATTCGTGTATAGAAANGCATAGAAATGCAACCGATTTCTGAGCATTGATTTTGTATCCCGCAACATTACTGAATGGCTCTATAAAGTCTAATAGCTTGGGAGTGGATTCTTTTGGGTTTTCCATATAGAGTATCATGTCATCTGCGAAGAGAGACAGTTTGACTTCTTCTTTGCCGATTTGGATACCTCATATCCCTTTTTATTATCTGATTGCTGTTGCAGGGACTTCTATTACTACGTTGAATAATAGTGGCGAGAGTGGGCATCCTTGTCGTGTTCCTGATCTTAAGGGAAAGGCTTCCAGCTTTTCCCCATTGAGAATGATATTTGCTATAGGCTTTACATGGATGGTTTTTATGAGACTGAGGAATGTAACCTCTATCCGTACACTCTGAAGGGTTTTAACCAGGAAAGAATGCTGTATTTTGTCAAATACTTTTTCTTTTTTTTTTAATGATTTTTTTATTATATTATGTTAGTCACCATACAGTACATCCCCGGATTCCGATGTAAAGTACGATGCTTCATTAGTTGCGTATAACACCCAGTGCATCATGCAATACGTGCCCTCCTTACTACCCATCACCAGTTTATCCCATTCCCCCACCCCCCTCTCCTCTGAAGTCTTCAGTTTGTTTCTCATAGTCCATAGTCTCTCGTGTTTCATTCCCCCTTCTATTACCCCCCCTTTCTTTATCCCTTTCTTCCCCTACCGATCATCCTAGTTCTTATGTTCAATAGATGAGAGAAATCATATGATAATTGTCTATCTCTGCTTGACTTATTTCACTTAGCATTATCTCCTCCAGTGCCGTCCATGTTGCAGCAAATGTTGAGAATTCGTTCTTTTTGATAGCTAATATTCCATTGTATATATGGACCACAGCTTCTTAATCCAGTCATCTGTTGAAGGGCATCTCAGCTCCTTCCACGATTTAGCTATTGTGGAAAATGCTGCTATGAACATTGGGGTGCATTTGGCCCTTCTCTTCCCTACGTCTCCATCTTTGGGTTATTAAATTTTTGATAGCCTCTTCTTTAGGCTTTTAACCTCAGTTGTCTTAGAATATTTACTTTGGAAAACTTGTAATTATAAATTCTTTCTCTGATTCTTTGAGTTGTAAATCTTTTAAAAAGCCTCTTGTTGGTTTTATAAGGCAGGGATGTCCCAACTTAATAGATGGGAGCCATGCCTTTGAAGTGCAGTGAACAAGAAAGGAAGCGCCCCATCTGCCATTCTTTGAGAAAGGGTAGAAGTCTTACTCCTATGGACCATGCTTGTTTCAAGTTATGAAACTACCTCCTATCCTAGAGCTGTGAGAAGTGTATTTTTCCTTTGGGTAAATACAATTAGGGAACACAGATGATCTATGTTTTTTTACTCATCATTGACCCCAACACTTAAGAATTCTCTTACCAGGTGCACCCAGTGTCTTAGTTGTTTAAATATCCGACCCTTGGAGTTGGATAGGTAGCCGACCAGCCTGAACATCCACAGAATCTGCCTGAGACGCAGAAGGTACATCTGGATCACTACAAATGAACATCTCCAGTGCTGAGTATTGAGGTAGGAAGTGGGGAGCTGTGAAACCACGCACAGATATCAGAAGATAAACGGAAGGGGGAGGGAGCCGCCGTCTCCGGGCCCTGGGAAGCGGTAGCCAACTGCACGGGGGAGCAGGCGGACCGTGGACCCGCACCCTTGAGAGAGCAGACTGAGACCGTGAGCCGGAGGCGCACGCTACCAAGCATCTCACGGAACTCCCGAACTCCAGTGTGCTCACTGGATCCAGACTGAGACTGGGAGCTCCGGGAGCGCACATGGGGCGGCTGGCAGATGGCGGGCCACCTGCACCAGGGAGCAGGCGGACCGTGGACCCACACCCTCGAGACAGCAGACTGAGACCGTGAGCCAGGAGCGCATGCCACCAAGCATCTAACAGAGCACTGGAACTCCGGTGTGCTCACTGGATCCAGACTGAGACCTGAAGCTCCAGGAGCGCACACAGGGCAGCTGGCGGCTGGCGGGGTTAGAAACACAAAGGACAGCGACGCGCCGGCTCTGGAAGTGAGGGCTGGGATGCCGGGTGTGGGGCGCACAGTCCGGGATGCTACAGGGTTGAGCAGCACCAACAGAAAAAGAGTTAAAGTGGCCAGAACATCAGTGGAGAACGGGCTGCAATCCCTCTGTTCCGTGACAGATGCTGAATTTCGGCCGCTGCTGATCTGACTCTCAGAAGAGGCACAGCAGACCGCCAGGGAAAGCCACCAGAGAACAAAGGCCTGGAAATACCAGCTCAAAGGGTTCCCATCCCCATCCCCCCTTGCAGGGAACACGGAGACTCTACCCAAACAGGTTTACCTGAGTATCGGCATGGCAGGCTCCTCCCCCAGTAGGCGGGCTGAAAAATCAAGAAGCCCACAACCCGGGGCGCCTGAATGGCACAGTCATTAAGCGCCTGTCTTTGGATTAGGGTGTGATCCCAACGTTCTGGAAAAGAGTCCCTCATCGGGCTCCTCCGCTGGGAGCCTGCTTCTTCCTCTCCCACTCCCCTGCTTGGGTTCCCTTTCTTGCTGACTGTCTGTCTCTCTCTCTCAAATAAATAAATAAAATCTTTAAAGAAGAAGCCCACATCCCTAAGATCTCTATAAAACAAGGGCGCACGGCCTGGGTCCCAGTCAATAATTTTGGCTCTGGACAACCCCGCAGTCTCTCATCAGAAAGACGAGAAGGAGAAGTCCCTCTCAGCAAAGAAAAGATAATGAGTCTGTGGCCTCTGCCACAGAATTAATACATAAGGATTATCCAAATTATCAGAAACGGAATTCAGAGCAACAATGGTCAAGATGATGAGTAAACTTGAAAAAAGTATTAACGAAAATGTTCCTGAGAATATAGAATCCCTAAGGGCAGAAATGAGAGCAAATCTGACAGAAATTAAAGATTCTAAGAGCCAAATGCAGTCAAAACTAGAGGCTCTGGCGGCCAGGGTCACCGAGGCAGAGGAAAGCATTAGCGAATTGGAGGATGGGTTAGTAGAAGAAAAATCGAAAATAGAAGCTGGTCTTAAAAAAATTCATGCCCACAAATGTAGATTACGGGAGATTACTGACTCTATGAAACGATCCAATGTCAGAATCATTGGCATCCCTGAGGGGGTGGAAAAAAACAGAGGTCTAGAAGAGATATTTGAACAAATTGTAGCTGAAAACTTCCTTAATCTAGCAAGGGAAACAGACATTCATGTCCAAGAGGCACAGAGGACCCCATCCAAGCTCAACCACGACAAACCTACGCCACGTCACGTCATAGTGCAATTCACAAATATTAGATTCAAGGATACAGTATTGAAAGCGGCCAGGGCAAAGAAATTTCTCACGTACCAAGGCAAAGGTATCAGAATTACGTCAGACCTGTCTACAGAGACCTGGAATGAGAGAAAGGCTTGGGGGGGGCGCATTTTTAAAGCTCTTTCAGAGAAAAACATGCAGCCAAGGATCCTTTATCCAGCAAGGCTATCATTCAGAATCGATGGAGAAATAAAGACGTTCCGGAATCACCAGTCATTAACCAATTTCGTAACCACGAAACCAGCCCTACAGGAGATATTAAGGGGGTTCTATAAAGATAAAAACGCCCCAAGAGTGATACAGAGCAAAAAGTCACAACCGATACAAACAAAGACTTTACTGGCAACATGGCATGATTAAAATTCTATCTCTCAGTTCTCAGTACCATTGTAAATGGTTTAAACTCTCCCATAAAATGCCACAGGGTTGCAGATTGGATAAAAAGACATGACCCATCCATTTGCTGTCTACAAGAGACTCATTTTGAACCCAAAGATGCATTCAGACTTAGAGTAAGGGGATGGAATACCATCTTCCACGCAAATGGACTTCAAAAGAAAGCAGGAGTCGCAATTCTCATATCAGATAGATTGGATTTTAAACTAGAGGCCATAGAGAGAGACCCAGAAGGGCACTATATTATTCTTAAAAGAAGTATTCAACAAGTGGATATGACAATTATAAATATATATGCTCCCAACAGGGGAGCACCAAGATACACAAGCCAACTCTTAACCAAACTAAAGAGACATATAGATAAAAACACATTAATAGTAGGGGACCTCAACACCCCACTATCAGAAATAGGCAGAACACCCTGGCAAAAACTAAGCAAAGAATCAAAGGCTTTGAATGCCATACTCGACGAGGTGGATCTCATAGATATATATAGAGCACTACACCCCAGAACCAAAGAATACTCATTCTATTCTAATGCCCATGGAACATTCTCAAGAATAGATCATGTCCTGGGACACAAAACAGGTCTCAACCAATGCCAAAAGATTGAAATTATCCCATGCATATTCTCAGACCACAACGCTCTGAAATTGGAACTCAACCCAAGGNAGAACTCAACACAAGGAAAAACCTGGAAGAAACTCAAACACTTGGAGACTAAGAACCATCCTGCTCAAGAATGACTCG